>NW_007257107.1:77645-79431 GCF_000164805.1 Carlito syrichta | reverse complement strand
ATATCACTAGATGCAGAAAAGCTTTTGATAAAATCCAGCACCCCTTCTTGATAAAAACCCTTGAACATCTAGGCATACGAGGAACATACCTCAAAATAGTAAAAGCCATCTACGAGAAACCCACAGCCAGCATACTCCTAAATGGACAAAAATGGGATCCAATTCCCCTGAAAACTAGAACTAGACAAGGATGCCCACTCTCTCCCCTCCTGTTCAACATAGTATTGGAAGTCCTGGCTAGAGCAATCAGAGAAGAGGAGGCAATCAGAGGTATTCAAATAGGAAAAGAGGCAGTCAAGTTATCTCTCTATGCAGATGATATGATGGTGTACCTCGAAAACCCAAGAGAATCTGTCAAAGGCCTCCTTACATTGATAAAGGCCTTTGGCAAAGTCTCAGGATACAAAATAAATGTACAAAAGACAATCGCATTTCTCTACACCAATAATAAACAAACAGAAACCCAAATAAAAAACACAATTCCATTCACAATAGCCACAAAAAAAATTAAATACCTTGGCATCTTCCTAACCAGAGACGTGAAAGACCTTTATAATGAAAATTACAAAACACTGCTCAAAGAAATCAAAGCTGACACGAACAAGTGGAAAAATATCCCATGCTCATGGATCGGAAGAATCAACATTGTGAAGATGTCCATCTTACCTAAGGCAATCTACAAATTCAATGCAATACCCATTAAATTACCAACAACATTCTTCTCAGACCTAGAAAAAACAACACAGGAATTCATATGGAAACACAAACATCCAAGAATAGCCAGAACAATCCTCAGCAAAAAAAACAAAGCAGGTGGTATCACAATACCAGATTTCAAACTTTACTATAAAGCTACAATCATCAAAACAGCTTGGTATTGGTACAGGAACAGGCATATAGATCAATGGAACAGAATTGAGATTCCAGAAGCAAAACCTCAATTTCTCAACCAACTCATCTTCGACAAAGCCCCCACCACCTACCAATGGGGAGAGGAGAACCTATTCAGTAAATGGTGCTGGGAAAATTGGCTGACCACATGCAGAAGATTGAAACAGGACCCCTATCTATCCCCATGCACAAAGGTTAACTCCAAATGGATCAGAGACCTAAATGTAAAACCTCAAACCATAAGAACCTTAGAAAAGGAAGGAAATACTCTCATGGAAATCGGAACTGGCATCCAATTCCTGTACAAAACCCGAAACCCACAGGACTTAAGAGAGAAGATAGACAAATGGGACCTTATTAAACTGACAAGCTTCTGCAAAGCCAAAGAAACCATCAAGAGAGCAGGGAGACAGCCTACAGACTGGGAAAAAGTCTTTGCCAACTCTAGGTCTGACAAAGGCTTAACATCCTGGATCTACAGGAACTGAAGCGTACTGAAAAGAAGAAACAAACAACCCCATTATAAAATGGGCAAAAGACATGAACAGACACGTCATTTTTAATTTTATAATTCTAATCTTTGACTATGACCAGATCCATATGTACCAAGGTGAAAGAAGGAAGTAACAATTTACTGAGCACTATCTATGTGTTATATGCTTTATATATCATAATTACTGCCCTCCTTCAAGGTATTATTAACATTCCACAGTTGAGGAAACAGATTTGAGAAGTTTAGTGATATATCTGCGATCAAAAAACTAGTGGCAGATCTAGTTTTCCATCTTGTGGAGTCAAAGTGTTGACACTAGAGTATCTGCTTTTTTATACTTACTATATTGTCTCAATGAACTTATTCTTTTTTCATTGTTGATAACTTTCTACCATTATCTCT
>NW_007257107.1:66175-77625 GCF_000164805.1 Carlito syrichta | reverse complement strand
GCAGCCATAATAAAGAACAAAATCATGAAGTCTCGCAGCAACCTGGATGGAACTAGAGTCTATAATACTGAGTGACCTCACACAGAAACAAAGATCAGAATATCACATGTTCTCACTCATATAATGGACCTTGAACATCCAATGTAATACTATAAGAAAATGACTGACGGTACTGGGAAACTATGGGGGGGAGGGGGAGGGGATTAACAGTAGCAAATATCTGTCTGGGGCTGGGAAAACACCTCTTATCAACAGGGTGTCTGAATGAAACGTAATTGTACACCTAACCCTTAACTGTACCCCACAAAACTATAATAAAAATACTGATTAATTATTAAAAAAAAAAAAAAAAGAAAGTATTCCAGGCAATTGAGAAGGAATAAATTCTCCCTAGCTTATTCTATGAAGCCAATATCAATCCAGATACCCCAAAATGGCAAAGACCCCAAAAGAAAAAAAAGCTGTAGACCAATCTCTCTGATAAACACACATGCAAAAATTCTCAACAAGGTTCTAGCAGATTGCATCCAGCAGTGCATTTCAAGGATCACCCATGATGACCAGGTGGGCTTCACTCCTGGGATGCAATGCTGGTTCAGTATACATAAAACACTAAATATAATCCATATCATAAACAAGTATAAAACCAAGACCCCAAATTACCTCATTAGATGCAGAAAATACATTTGATAAAATTCAACACCCCTTCTTGATAAAAACCCTCAAACATCTAGGCATAGAAGGAACATTCCTCAAAATAATAAGAGCAGTCTATGACAAACCTGCAGCTAATACTATACTTAATGGGCAGAAATTGGAAGCATTCCCCCTAAGAATTGGTACAAGACAAGGATGCCCACTCTCACCCATCCTATTCAACATAGTACTGAAATTTCTAGCCAGAGCAATCAAGTGGAATAAAGAAATCAGACATATCCAAATAAAAAAGAGAAAGTTAAGTAATCCCTCTTTGCAGATGATATTATTATACACCTATAAAACCCTAGATAATCTGTCAAAAATCTCCTTGCATTAATAAACAACTTGGGTAAAGTCTCAGGGTAAAAAATTGATGTACAATAAACATTTGTAACAACAAGCAGGCTGAAAACCAAATAAAATACACAATCCCACTCACAGTAGTCACAAAAAAATAAATTATCAAAGAGGTGAAAGACCATTACAATAAGAACTGCAAAACATCATCCCTGGGATGTAAGGCTGGTTCAACATTCGTAAGACCATAAACATAATTAAACACATCAACAGACATAAAAACAAAAACCACATGATTATATCATTAAAGGAAGAAAAAGTTTTTGATAAAATCCAGTACCCCTTCTTGATAAAAACCCTCAAAAATCTAGGCATAGATGGATCATACCTCAAAATAGTAAGAGCCATCTACGAGAAACCTACAGTCAGCATACTGTTAAACAGACAGAAATTGGAACAGTTCCCCCTGAAAACTAGAACAAGACAAGGATGCCCACTCTCACCCCTCCTGTTCAATATAGTTTTGGAAGTCCTAGCTAGAGCAATCAGAGAAAAGAAGGCAATCGGGGTACCCAAATAGGAAAAGAGGAAGTCAAGCTCTTTCTCTTTGCAGACAACATGACTGTATACCTTGAAAACCCAAGAGAATCAGTCAAAAACTTCCTTGCACTGATAAAGGACTTTGGCAAAATCTCAGGGTATGAAATAAATGTGCAAAAGACAATTGCATTTCTATACATCAATAATAAACAAAGAGAAACCCAAATAAAAAGCGTAATTCCATTCACATAGCCACAAAAAAAAAAAAGGAAAGAAAGAAATACCTTGGCATCTTCCTAACCAGAGGAGTGAAAGACCTTTACAACGAAAACTACAAAACACTGCTCAAAGATATCAAAGATGATACAAACAAGAGAAAAAATATTCCATACTCAAAGATTGGAAGAATCGACATTGTTAAGATGTCCATTCAGATTTAATGCAATGCCCATCAAATTACCAGAAACATTCTTCTCAGACCTAGAAAAAACAATACAGGAATTCACATGGAAACATAAATAAACAAGAATGCCAAAACAATCCTCAGCAAAAAATACAAAGCAGGAGGTATCACACTCCCAGACTTTAAACTTTATTATAAAACTACAATGATCAAAACAGACTGGTATTGGTACAAGAACAGGCATATAGACCAATGGAATAGAATTGAGAATCCAGACACAAAACCTCAATTTCTCTACCAACTCATCTTCAACAAAGCCTCTACCACCCCCTACTGGGAAGAAGAGAACCTATTCAGTAAATGGCGCTGGGAAAACTGGCTGACCACATGCAGAAGATTGAAACAGGACCCCTACTTATTCCCATACACAAAAATTAACTCTAAGTGGAACAGAGACCTACATGTAAATTCTCAAACTATAAGAACCTTAGAAAATGCAGGAGACACACTCTAATAGAAGTTGGAACTGGCAACCAAATCCTCATCAAAACCTGAAGTGCCCATACCATAAGAGATAAGATAGACAATTGGGACCTCATTAAACTGACAAGCTTCTGCAAAGCCAAAGAAACCATCAAGAGAGAAGGGAGATAGCCCACAGACTGGGGAAAAATATTTGCCAACTCTGAGAAAGCCCTAACATCAAGGATCTACAAGAAACTCAAATGTGCTAAAAAAGAAAAAAATAACCCCATTACAAAGTGGGGAAAAGATATGAATAGATACTTCTCAGAAGAAGACATATGAGCAGCCAACAGATACATGAAAAAGTGTTCTGCTTCATTAGTCATCAAGAAGATGCAAATTAAAACTACACTGAGATACCGCCTAACTCCAGTCAGGATGGCCATAAAAAAATAACAGGTACTGGAGAGGATGTGGTGAAAAGGGAACACTTCTACACTGTCGGTGGGAGTGTAAACTAGTACAACCTCTGTGTAAAACAGTGTGACAATTCCTAAAAGTTCTGAAAATCGACCTTCCATATGACCCTGCAATCCCCCTACTGGGAATATGCCCAGAAGAACACAGATCACTCTATAAAAAAGGTACCTTCACCACATGTATGTTTATTGCAGCATTGTTCACAATAGCAAGAATATGGAACCCACTGTGCTGCCCATCAAAAGAAGACTGGATTTTAAAAATGTGGTACATATACACAATTATGCAGCCATAAATAAGAACAAAATCATGAACTTCACAGCAACCTGGATGGAATTAGAGTTTATAACACTGAGCTTTCACAGAAACAAAGATCTGAGTATGACAGGTTCTCACTCATAAGTGGACCTTGGACAACTACCATAATACTATAACAAAAGGATTGACAGTAGCAGGAAACTGTGGGGGGGGGTGGGATTGACAGTAGTTGAGATCTGCCTGGGGGGACACACCTCATCAACAAGGGTACCTGCACAATGAATATCTGCATACCCAACCCTGAATTGTACCCTACAATTTTAAAAAATAAAATAAAAAATAACTGTAAAACATAGATCAAAGAAATCAAAAATGACACAAATAAATAGAAAAATTTTAAAAAATATCCAATCCATGGATTGGAAGAATCAATATTGCCAAACCTGGGTGGAGCAACCCCTCGCCAGTACCTGGAGAAGATGTAATCCCACATCTCCCTACTGGAGGGGATCCCCCTGGTCACACTAGAGTGTGAGGAGAGGACTAAAGCCCCACACACTCCCACTGTCTCCTCCTGCCCCCTGGGCCAGACACTGAAGGAATTGTAAATGAGGTCAAAGCTCTGAAAGAAACAGCAAAAGGGGCGGGAGAAAGGAACAATTATAGAACCTGCCACAAGAGGGCAGATTTTTGTTTGTTTGCTTGCTTGTTTGTTCTTTAATTTTTTTTTTGTTTTGAGTTGGAATCTCACTCTGTCACCCAGACTGGAGTGCAGTGGCCACTTCCGGCCACCACTGCCTCGACCTGCTGGGCTCCGGCGATTCTTCCGCCTTAGCCTTCCGAGTAGCTGGAATTACAGGCATGTGCTACCATGCCTGGCTGATTTTTTGATTTATTATAGAGATGAGGTCTCGCTGCCCAGGCAGGTCTCGAACCCGCAGGCTCAGGCAATCCACTCACCTCAGTCTCCCAAAGGTGCGGGATTACAGGCTGAGCCACTGAGCCTGGCTTGTTCTTTAATTTTTTTATAATTTTCCTTTGTGCATTAATGTGTATGTGAGGGCTTGATCTGCATCACTCATCACCCCCATCCCTTTTTCTTTTCTTTTTTTCTTTCATTTTTTTTTTCTGTTTATGTGTGTACATGAAGGATTGAGTGTACATCTGTCAGGGTTTTCTTTGTTGTCTTTGCTTTTTACTCATCTCTTTTTTTAGTTTAATGTGTGTATGAATACATGTATAAGGGTTTTATTTGAATTCCTTTATTTTTCTTTTCTTCTCTTATCTTTTGTACTCTTTTTCTTTTCCTTTCAATTTGGGTTGGGCGTGTGTGTATGTGTTTGGTTTTCCTTTTTTGTTGTTGTTGTCTTTTGTTTTCTTTTGCTTTGCTATTATTTCAATTTGTTTTGGGTGAATGTGTTTAATTGCTTTTTGCTCTGGTTTTTGCTCTTGTTCTGTGTTTTGTTTTGTTTTTTTAATTTTTGTCCATTTTATTTTATTCTACCTTTCTCTGTTCTCCTCATTGCTGTTACTGTATCTTGGACTCAGGGTGTACAAACACATATCCATTGCATCATCATATAGAGTGGTTGTGGGGAGAGGGTTTCAGGCAATCCATACCACAATCAGTGAACACTGTGATTTGCAAGTAGTTTCTGAATCCTAGCTCCCCATCCTCCACCTCATTTGGCTCTCAAACCTACAAGAGACTGCAAAGCTTCCCACCCACAGCTCTGTTTCAAAATAGAACAAATTCAGAGCCCTATCAGAGAAGAATAGAGGGCTGAGTAAACATCAGAAGTGAAAGCCTCTCCCACTGTATAATGGAACTAAAGAGAAAATAAAGAGAGCTGTCACAAATAAGAAAACCAACAGAAGAACACAGGTAATTCCCAGTGTTACAAAGAGAAGACACCTGAAAAAAAATCAGACCTCAGAGCCCAAACAATGGAAGTCACCAAAGACTGGCCCCAGAATACAACAAGGATTAGAGAATGGGTGGGAAGAGTGAATAAGACTCAAGAAAGATAATATGCAGTATTGAAAGAACTTGTAACAGAGATTTTGGCCACAAAAAAAATTTCACCCAGAAAATAAATAACAAGATGACAAGCATGAAAAGCAGAATTAATCAAGCAGAAGAATCTCAGAACTTGAAGACCAAAACATGAAATTAACCTGATCTGTAAAAAGCATAGAAAGAAAACTCAGAAAGAAAGAACAAAGCCTCCAAGAGATGTGCAATTATATCAAGAGGTCAAACCTATGCCTGACTGGTATCCCAGAAGAAGAAAGGAAAATGGAGAACACCATGGAGCAAGTATTCCAGGAGGTTATCCAAGAAAACTTTCCACATCTCACCAGAGATGAGACCATCCAAACACAAGAGATATAGAGAACCCCCACAAGACATCAAATGAAGAGACCAAACCCTACACACAAAGCAATTTGCCTAAACAAAGTAGGCACAAAAGAAAAAATCCTAAAAGTGGCAAGAGAGAAAGGTCAGACTACCTACCGGGAAAACCCAGTCAGAATAGCAGAAGACCTGTAGGCAGAAACACTATAAGCTAGAAGGGACTGGAGGCCAATATTCAATGTCCTCAAAGATAGACAATTTCATTCATAAATTTCCTACTCAGCCAAGTTCAGCTTCATCAGGGGAAGCTGAACTTGGAGAGTTAAAGGAGAATTAAAATCCTTCTCAGACATCCAATTCCTAAGAGATTATACAGTTTCCAGACCAGCTCTACAGGAGATGCTTAAAAAGGTATTAAGCACAGAAGAAAGAAAAAAAAAAAAAGAATGACCATACAATTCCCCAAAGAACAGCAGAACACAGAATCAACAGAACACATCACAACCACAAACATGAAAACACATACATACACCAACCCAAGGTAAAAGAAAACAAACAAAAGAAAAAACTTTAAAAGAATCACATGACGGGTATAAACAATCACATTTTAATAATCAGCCTGAATTGAATGGACAAAATGCACTACTGAAAAGACACAGAATGGCAAACTGGATAAAAAAATAATGACCCAATAATTTGCTACATCCAGGAAACTCATCTTACCACAAGGGATGCACACAGACTCAAAGTTAGAGGATGGAAAATGAGTTTCCAGGTGAATGGATCACAAAAGAAGGCAGGAATCACTACCTTAACAGCAGACAAAGTAACATTTAAGCTTTCAAAAATTAAGAAAAGATATGGAAGGACACTACATAATGATAAAAGATTCAATCCATCAACAAGAAGTATCCATCCTAAACATAAATGTACCCAACACAGGAGTACCACCATTTATAAAGCAATTACAAAGTAAACTACAAAAAAGATATTGACTCTAACGCTATTATAGCTGGGGAATTAAATACCCCACTAAAAACCCTAGATAGATCATTGAGGCAAAAAAAAAAATCAACAAAGAGATCCAGAACCTCAACTTGACACTCAACCAAATGGACTTAATGCACTCTACTCATTACCACATGGAACATACTCCAAGATCAATCACATCCTCAGCCATAAATCAAGCATAAACAAATTTCATAAACTCGAAATACTGCCATGTGCCTTCTCAGACTACAGTGGAATAAAAATAAATATCAACACCAAAAAACTTTCCCGAAACCCACAAAGACATGGACACTAAACAGTATGATGTTGAATAACTACTGCATCAACACAAAAATAAAAACAGAAATTAAAAGATTCCTGGAAATAAATGAAAACAAAGAAACAGACTACAAAAACCTCTGAGATGCATGAAAACAGTTCTAAGAGGGAAATCTATATCTCTATGAACATACATCAAGAAAATGGAAAGATCACAAGTTAACAGCCTAACAAACCAATTAAGGAAGCTGGAAAAACAAGACTGCCAAAACCTTAACTTTAGCAGAAGAATCCAGATCACAAAGTAAGAGCCCAAATATGGGACATAGAAGACAAAAATATCACAGAAAAAAATCAACAAACTAAAAGCTGGTTGTTTGAAAGACTAAGCAAGATTGATAGAGCCCTAACCAGAATGGCCAAGAAAAAGAGAGAAAAAGCCCAAATAAACATATTCAGAAATGCAAAAGATCAAATCTCAACTAACCCCAAATAAATACAAAAGATTATCAGAGATTACTATGCATACCTGTATGGAAACAAACATGATAATTTAATGAAATGGAGGACTTTCTGACATCAGACCACCTTCTAAGGTTGAAACTAAAGACGTTGAGAAACTAAATGGACCAATAACAACTCAGGAAATTGACACTGTCATAAGAAGACTACCTACAAAAAAAAAAAAAAAAAAAAAAAGACCTGGACCAGAGGGCTTCCCAGCAAAATTCTACAAAATGTACAAGGAGGAGCTGACACCAATCTTACTGAAAGTATTCCAGGCATTCAAGACAGAATTCTCTCCAAGTCATTTTACAAAGCTAACATCATACTGATGCCAAAACCAGGCAAATATTCAACAAAAAAAGAGAACTATAGGCCAAATCCCTAATGATCATAGATGCAAAAATTCTCAACAAGATTCTAAGCAAACTGGATCCAACAACACATCTCAAAAATCATCCACCATGACCAAGCAGCTTTCATCTCCAGGATGCAGGGCTGGTTCAATATCCGCAAGACCATAAATGTAATTAAATACATCAACAGAAGTAAAAAACAAGAACCACATGATTATATCACTAGATGCAAAAAAAGCTTTTGATAAAATCCAGCATCTCTTCTTGCTAAAAACCCTCAAACACCTAGGCATAGAAGGAACATACCTCAAAATAGTAAGTGCCATCTATGATAAACCCACAGCCAGCATATTACTAAATGGACAAAAACTGGAAACGTTTTTTCTAAAAACCAGAACAAGACAAGGCTGTCGACTCTCACACCTCTTGTTCAACAATGTGTTGAAAGTCCTAGCTAGAGCAATTAGACATGAGTAGGAAATCAGGGTATCCAAATAGGAAAAGAGAAAGTTAAGTTTCCCTCTTTGCTGACAATATGATCCTATTCCTCAAAAACCCAAGAGAATCTGTCAAAACCTGCTTTCACTGATAAAGGACTTTGACAAAGTCTCGATGTACAAAATAAATTTGCAAAAGATGGTTGCTTTCTTATGCATCAACAACAAGCAGGCAGAGAATCAAATAAAGCACAATCCTATTCACAATAGCCACACAAAAAAATGAAATATCTAGGCATCTTCCTAACCAGAGAAGTGAAAGACCTTTACAGCAAAAACTACAAAACACTGCTCAAATATATCAAAGAGGACACAAACAAATGAATATGCTCATGGATAGTAAGATGTCCATCCTACCAACGGCAATCTACAGATTCAGCACAATACCCATTTTATTGCCAACATCATTCTTCTCAGACCTGGAAATGACAATACAGAAATTCATATGGAAACATAAATAACCACAAATATTGAAAACAATCCTTAGTAAAAGAAACAAAGCAGGAGATATCACACTTCCAGACATTAAACTTTACTATATGGCTATAATAATCAAAACAGCCTGGTATTGGTACAAGAATAGGCATATGGACCAATGGAACAGGATAGATATTCCAGAGCTAAAATCTCAATTTCTCAACCAACTCATCTTCGACAAAGCCTCCACCAACAACCACTGGGGAGAGGAGAAGCTATTCAGTAAATAGTGCTGGGAAAACTGGCTGACCACATACAGAAGATTGAAACAGGAACTCTACCTATCACCATACACGAAAGTCAACTCTAAATGGATCAAAGAGTTAAATGTAAAACCTCAAACTATAGTAACCTTAGAAAATGCAGGAGACACCCTTATGGAAATTGGAACTGGCAACTAATTCCTGATCAAAACCCCAAGTGCCCATGCCATAAGATATAAGACAGGCAAGTGGGACTCATCAAACTGAAAAGCTTCTGCAAAGCAAAAGAAACCATCAAGAGAGCAGGGAAACAGCCCACAAAATGGGAACAAATATTTGCCAACTGTATATCTGACAAAGGTCTAACATCCAGGATCTACAAGGAACTCAAACTTTCTGAAAGAAAAAAAATAAACAGCCCTAGTAAAAAGTGAGCAAAAGACATGAATAGACATGTCTCAAAATAAGATATACAGGTAGCCAACAGCCACATGAAAAAGTGCTCAACCTCACTAATCATCAGAGAAATGCAAATCTAAACCACATTGAGAGACCACCCAGCCCAGTAAGAATGACCATCATTAATAAAACAAACAACAGCAGATGCTGGGGAGGATGCAGTGAGAAAGGAATGCTTCTATACTGCTTGTGGGAATGCAAACTAGTGCAACCTCTTTGGAAAACTGTGGTGATTTTCAAAAGACCTAGATATTGACCTTCCATATGATTCAGCAATCCCTCTACTAGTAATATAACCAGAGGAACTCAAATAATTCTGCAAAAAAAGATAACTGCACATGCATGTTTACTGCTGCACTATTCACAATAGCAACAACATGGAACCAACCGTGCTTCCCATCAAAACTGGACTGGGGAAAAAATATGGTACATATACATAATGGAATATTACACAGCCATAAGGAAGGACAAACATATGGACTTCTCAGCAACTTGGGGGGATTTAGAGTCTATCATACTCAGTGATCTATCACAGAAACTGAGAACCAGAGTACCACATGTTCTCACTCATGAGTGGACCCTGAACATTTATTATAATACTATAAGAAAAGGATTGGTAACAGGATACTGCCTGTGCTGGGCAGAGGGGTGGGGGAGACACAACATCAATAAGGGTACCTAATCTCAAACCAGGCAAAATGGGGACCAAAAAGTGACCCAAACTTTACCTGTATGATGATCCATTTCAACCTAATCCTGAATTGTACCCTGCATCTTTAAAATAGATAAAAAATAATAATAAAGAAATTTGATCTTCAGTGTGGCAGTGTTTGGATGTAGGGCCTAATAGGAGGTGTTTGGGTCGTGGTAGTGAATTCCTCATGAATAGACTAATGTTCTCCTATAGAGAAAAGTGAGTTCTCCATTAATCTTTAAGGAATAGATTAATGTCCTCAAGAGCAGGTTGTTAGAAATGGTTTGGCTTCCTCAGTATCTCTCTTGTTTCCTCTCTGACCATGTGATCTCCTTGCACATACCTGCTTGCTTTTCTGCTTCTCTGCAATATTTCAACCCAGCACTGACCTTCACCAGAAGCATGCCTGATATGGTGCTATGCCCCTGAACTTTACTGCCTGCAGAATTGTGAGCTAAATAAACATCTCTTCTTTATAAACTAAAAAAAGAAGGAAAAAATATTTGCAAATTATGCATCTGACAAAGGCCTAACATCCAAGATTTATAAGGAACTCAAACGAATTGACAGGAAAAAAACAAACAACCATATTAAAAAGTGGGGAAAGGACATGAATGGACACTTCTCAAAGGAAGACATTCAGGCAGACAACAAGCATATGAAACAATTCTCAGCCTCACTAATCATCAAAGTCACACAAATCCAAACTACAATGAGACATCACCTCACACTACTCAGGATGGTTATCATTAAAAAGTCAAAAAACAACAAGTGCTGGTGCAGCAATGAAGAAAAGAGCTCGTTTCTACACTACTGGTGGGAATGTAAGCTAGTTCAACCTTTGTGGAAACAGTGTGACATTTTCTCAAAGAACTAAAAATTAAGCTACCATACTATCCAGAAATCCCACTTCTGGGAATATGCCCAAAAGAACATAAATCACTCTACCAAAAAGACATCTGTACACATACGTTCATGGCAGTATTATTCACAATAGCAAAAACATGGAACCAACTTAGATCCTCATCCAAAGTTGACTAGATAAAGAAAACATGGTACATATAGAGGATAGAATAGTATGCAGCCATAAAGAAGAATAAAATTATGTTTTTGCAGCAAATGGATGAATCTGGAGACCATCATTCTAAATGAACTATCACAGAAACAAAAAAATATATACCTCATATTCTCACTCATAAGTGGTCCCTGATCATTGACACATAATCACAAAGATGAGAACGACAGATGCTGGACGCTGCTAAAGGAAGGAAACAGGGAGGAGGGACAAGAGGCACACAACCACACACCAGGGACCAGGTCCACTACCAGTGTGAGGGAGGACACAATAGAAGCCCAAACCAAATCTGTATGCAATTTACTTATGTAGCAAATCTTCACATGTACCCTACAACTCTCTAATAAGAATAAAAGAAGCCGGACTCGGTGGCTCAGCCTGTAATCCCGTGCTTTGGGAGGCTGAGGTGAGTGGA
>NW_007257107.1:27630-66155 GCF_000164805.1 Carlito syrichta | reverse complement strand
CTACAATAAATCAAAAAATCAGCCGGGTATGGTAGCACATGCCTGTAATTCCAGCTACTCGGAAGGCTGAGGCGGAAGAAACCCCGGGCCCAGCAGGTTGAGGCTGCGGTAGCCGGAAGTGGCCACTGCACTCCAGTCTGGGTGACAGAGTGAGACTCCAACTCAAAAAAAAAAAAGAAAAGAAAAGAAATAAAAATCCCATCTCTAATAAAAAGGATATTTTCAAACAATAATAAAATTTCAGATGGCAATACTGCCACAAATAAAATAAGACAAGGTAAGAGGATGGCCCATTTGAGGTGGTATCATTGAACTAGACATAAAACTTATATGACAGAAAGAAGCCAGTCAGTGGAAACGAGGAGTCCCTGGAGAAATGGAGACATCCCTTGAGGAAGAAGTGAGCTTGGCAATTGAGCTACTCACAGAACAGCAAGAACTAGATGACTGTCACAGAATGAAAGGAGTGTGAAAGGTTCAGATGTGATTGGAGATGAGGTAAAGGAAGTAGACAGGGCAAGGCTGAATGGATCATGGAAGGGCATGGAAGGGCATGCTGAAGCATTTTTCCTGTATTACAGTGCAATGGGAAGGACCTGGAGAAGTTGGTGTAAGGAAGTGATGTGTTCCAAGGAGTACTGAAATGATCAGTCTGGCTCAGCCAAGAAGTGGTTGGGCAAGGATCAAAAGGAGGAAGGCAAAAACAGAAATAGTTCAGAGGCCAGTTAATTGTCTAAGCAAAAATGTTGCCCTAGATTTGAGTAGTATCTGTGAAAGGGAGAGAAATAATTGCATTTGTGTGAAAGTTGAGCCAGGAAGAGGAAATGATATGTAAAGGATAACCTAAGATTTTTACCTGAAAGTTTGGGTGCTATTAACTGAGATGGGAACTGATATTCATTAAAATTAAAACATATTCCCACAATCACACTTTAAGTACCAGAGCCAAGATTCAAATTCAGATCTTCCTAATGCTCCAATATTTTTGGCTTGGTGAATTGATTAATGTCAACCAATGTGTTTACTTATTTAAAAGCCCTCCTTTTAAACTATAAGCTCCTCAGTGGCAGGAATTTTGTGATATCTAACATCTAGCCATAAGAGTCAAAGGCACATAAATAGTGCTTTTTTGAGAAAATTTGTAACAATATATGACAAGTCTATCATGGCCCATGTTCCCCACTACCCTTTGGCTGGTTCACTAATTTGATTCTTTCAGAAGGCTATAGATGTGTTCTATCTTGCTGGCTTTGAATTTCACTATGAAAGTACTAATCTCATTTCAGAGGCCTGCAAGTTTTCCCCTCCTAAGAAAGTATATGGGTGCAATTACAAACATATGTTCAAGGAGATAAAACACGTGCTAGTGATTGTCCTACATGCAAAACTGTCTTGATGGAATCATCAACAGCTTTTATTTATTTGAGAAAATCAAATGAAAGAATATCTCATCAGTTATCTCATAACATTCTGTGTTTGATTACCAGCTGAAATACTTCAAACTTAATATTATTTTTTTCATAATTAAAAAAAACCCCAGGTTCCAATACTAATGCAATTTTCATTCAACCTCTGCATGATTTTGTCCTCTTTGTAAATGATTAGTAGCCATCTGGTTCCATGGATTTCCTGATCCTTCTTCTGAGAATTTAAACTTGACACATCAGAAGATTTGATTACCCCCAAACACTATTATTACATTATTCAACTAGTTTTTCAGTCTTGGGTCTTAAACAACATCTTTCTCAGAAAATCAGAAGAAATTTTCTCTTCATACTTCGTGTAATCCTCTTGCTCTATATATAAGACTTAAAACTCTCCTCAAGCTGTCTTGAGCAGATTTACCAAAAGAATCATCAGTTACGAACCTACCTTTCAATGGCAACATAACTCAAACAGTATCACTCTTTAAATTCCAGTGTTTCTCAGAAAAAAATTCAAAGGAATGGGAGTGCAGGAGATATAAAAGGAAACACATGCTCCTTGGCACCTATTCTTCCAATGCTGAACTGTGCCTGGGGTTTCTACTTCAATCCGAAAAATTTGGCATTCCTGATAAATAGGGGAAAACTTTGGGGAGAGCTAATGAAAACAGATTTTTTTCACTCCAGATACTACTCAACTTAAAACACTCAGGCTCAAATCCATTCCTGATAAATACAAAGATCTTACTAGGTAATTAAGTTTATTGATATAGTATCAAAATGCCCATGAGACATATTCTAAGTGAAACTTTTGGGAAATTTTTATTATTGTATATCTGGTGAGAAAGTTGATTTTAACTTGTTGAGCAAGATATGATCTAAAAGGTTCTTTATTCAATAAGCCAACATACCATACACACAGGATTAGGGATTAAAGGGAAAGAGAAGAAAGCTTCCAAAGTTACCTAGGGTTGTGTTGGGTAGCACTAGGTTCTATAATGCTTCTCATTCTTATGATCTTTATCCCCCCAAATTAGGGAAGAACAATTGAATTTTTTGCCCAACACACTAAAGCCACAGAAAAACATATCCTACAATTTAAGGAAAAGTGATGATGCTGATGATATGCAGTGGAGGAATTATCTTTTATATAGCACATTAAAAGTTCCAATTTATTTGTGGATGTACTTGAGAATTAATGAATTGAAACTGCTAAGAGAAACCAAACTCAGAAAACAGCAATTGTTTATATTAAATCTAAACATTTAGAGCAAGTTGAGGGACTGTCACCTCTAAATGTGATTAACTGGTACCAAATCTGTCCCTCTGCTGTAAATAGTTAGGAAACTGGATAAGATATATGAAGCAACTGTTTATTAGACATTAAAAACAGATACAACACAGAACTCTGAGTCCCCAGAACAGGAAAAGAAATGAGGTAAGCCCTACAATCAACATGGCTTTCTGGCTGGAGGCACTTCCCAGACTACAGCAGAAAAGATGGAACCCTAGCTACATGCATCCACCTCATCAAATGAAAGAGATTGGAGTTCAGGGAGACTGAGAGAGCTGAAATGAGATGGAGAAGAGATTTTTTTTAAAACTTAGGGATCTATATGAGGGTTACCTTGAGTCCTTCATTGAATATTAGGCTACATATGCATAAAGTGAAATGCTATGAGGCCAGGCAAAAACAGTTACAGGGATTGTGTGCTGGGAGTTGAGTTGCAAACAGTCAGGATGAAGAGATTGCTGACTATCATGACTATTTCCTAGAACCTCCTGAAGAGAAGTGCTTTAAAAGGAGAATTAAAATAGCTCTAAAGTAAAATTTACTTGAGACTTACCATACAAAGCTTAAAAATAAGTTTCAAAAGGAACAAGTTGAAGTGCAAATAACTTAAATCCCTGCCAAAACAAAATTCAGCTTTCTAATGGCAGACTACAAAGTCTAGTCTTTCAACAATACATTTACAATGTCTGGCATCCTAATAAAAATTATTTAAAATACAAAAAAAATAGGAAACTATGAACCCTAGCCAAGAGAAAAATAAGTCAATACAAAAAGACAGAAAGACAGAGACAATAGAATTAGCAGACAAGAACTTTAAAATAGCTATTATAGATGTACACAAGATTTTTAAGGAAAATACAAACATAATGAAGACACAAATTGAATATACACACAGAAGTAAAGAGATGGCTCTTTGGGGAAAAATTCAATAAAATTTGCAAAGCCTTGGCAAGACTGAAAAAGAAAAAAAAGGCAAGATATAAATTGCCAATATTAGGAAAGAAAAAGAGGATATTACTACAAACATCACAGACATCAAAATCATAATGAGGAAATACTATAGACAATGCTACACACATAAATTATACAATTTAGTTGAAAGGAACTAATTCCCTAGAAAACACAAATTGTCACAATTCACCTAATATGAAATAGATAATTTGAATAGCCCTATAACACTTAAGCAGATTGAATTTTTAATGTAAAAGCTTCCCAATAAAATCTCCAGGCCCAAGGGCAGCCTCTCCAGGTCCCCTCCCACTGTGGGATCTTTTCTGTCCTCTCAATAAACCCTGCTTTCTCCAAAAAAACAAAAACTAAACTAAACAAAAAAACACTCCAGGCCAAGAGGGTGTTGCTGGAGAATTCTTCCAAATACCTAAAGTACACCAATTCATCACAATCTGGTTCAAAAGGTAGAAAAGGGAATACTTCTTATCTCATTTTATAAAATTAATATTATCCCTATAACAAACCAGACAAAGACAGCATGAGGAAACTACAAAATGATATGGCTCATGAATACAGATTTATACATCCCTAACAAAATTGTAACAAAAATAACTCTGCAATATATATATAAAGAATTATAGATCATGACCAAGTGAAATCCAGTGGTAGTTTAATACCAGAAAATTAATCAGTGTAATCTGCCATATCAACATGATAAAGAATAAAAATCACATGATCATTTTGGTCAATACAGAGAATGCATAGAATAAAATTCAATACCCATTCATGGTTTTAAAAATATATATCAGATAAGAAAGCAGGAGAGACCCTCCATTGTTGGCTTTGATGATGGAGGGAGCTACATGAAAGGAGTGCAGATGACCTCTCAGAGCTGAGAATGACCCCCCAGCTAACAACCTGCAAGGAAAAGGGGACTCAGGCTTACATCCATAAAGAACTACACTCAGCCAAAAACTTGAATGTTCTTGGAATAGATTCATCCACAAAGCCTCCAGAAAGGAAAGAATTTCATCAATACCCTGAGTGCAGACTGCTTGACCATGAGTAGGGATCCCAACTTGCCATATCTGGACTCCTGACATCTGGAAGATAGAAGATAATAAATGTGGGGAGTGGGGGGAGATTAAAAAAAATGCATATTTCTGTAAGCTGATAAATTTATAATAATGTGTTACACAGCAATAAAAAGTTATTGCTCACTCAAAAAAATTATATATATGTGTGTGTGTGTGTGTATATATATATCAGAAAAGTAGGAATACAGGGACCTTCCTCAACTTAATTAAGAGCATCTACACAAAACCTACGGTTAACATCATACTTAGTGATGAAAAATAAAAAGCTTTCCCCATAAGATTGGGAACAAGTGACAATAGTCACTCTTATTTAACATAATACTGGAAGTATTCGCCATTACAATAAGGCAAGAAAAGTAAATAAGCATACAGACAAAAACCAATAAAAAGGAAAGACAGGAAGAAAGAAAACTCTCTATTTACAGTTGACATAATTATCTACTCAGAAAATTCCAAGTAAACTAACCAAAATTTCCTAGAATCAACAAGTGAGTTCAGCCAGGCTGCAAGATACATGATAAACATACAAAAATTACATGTATTTCCATATACTAGCAATGAACGTGTAAACAACAAAATTAAAATAACAATATTATTTTAAATGTACAGGATTTAAATGCTGAAAAGTGCAGATATTGATGAAAGAAAGACATCAAAGAAGATCCAAATAATAAAAAAAAAAACTTACCACATTCATGGAATGGAAAACTTAATACAGTAAAGAAGTCAATTTTCCCAAATTGATACTTAAATTTAATGTAATTCCTATCAAAATCTCAGCAAAATTTGTTGTAGATGTAGACAAAACTATTCTAAAATTTACAGAAAAAGGCAAAGGAACTAAGATAGCTAAAAACAATTTTGAAAAAGAAGTATAAAATGAGAAGCATAAATCTACTAAATTTCAATTTTTACCATATGGTTATAATAAGACAGTGTAGTATGGGCAGAGGATAGACATATAAATCAATGGAACAGAATAGAGAACCCAGAAGTAGACCCACACAAGAATACCCAACTGCTTTTTGGCAAAAGTACAAAAGCAATTCAATGAAAGAAGGATATCCTTTTCAACAAATGATGCTGTAACAATTGGATATCAATAGACAAAAACTTTGACCTGAGTTTCACACCTTATACAAAAATTAACTCAAAATGGAATGTGGACTTAAAAGTAAAATGTAAAACTATAAAACTTTTTTTTTTTAAGTAGAGGAAAATCTTCAGAATCTAAGGCTAGGCAGAGTTATTAGACTTGACACCACAAGCACAATCTGTAAAAGAAAAGAAAAATAGTAAATTAGACTTCATCAAAAGTAAAAACTTTTGATCTATAAAAGACTGTTAAAAAGATAAAAAAGACAAACTATGAGCTGGGAGAAAATAATTGCAAATCACATACCTCACAAGAGATTAGTATCCCAAATATATTAGTAAACTCTCAAAGATTATAGTTAAAAATTTTAAATCTAATTAGAAAATGGCAAAAGACATGAAGACAACAAAACAAATTAATTTATTAATTTTTTCTACACATGGCAAAACATACTCAATAGAAATAAAAACATAGCCACACAAACATCTGTAAACAAATATTCATAGCAGCTCTAATCATAATAGCCAAATTGGAAATAATCCAAATGTCCATAAGCAGACAAATTAATAAGAAAATATGATATAGTCATACACAGAGCATTACTCAGTAATGAAATGTGACAACAAAACAACACAGTACAACAAACAACATGAGTGAATCTCAAAAATACTGTGCTAAATGCAAGTCATACACCAAAGAGTCCATACTGGATATTTCTATCCATACAAAATTCTAGAAGAGGTAAAACTATAGTGATAGCAAGGAGACCAGTAATTGTCTAGGGTTAAGGTGGGATATAGCTGGGGACTGACTTCAAAGAGACGTAAGAAAAAGTTGAGATGATGGAAATGTTATGTACCTTAATTGTGGTGGTGTTACACAGGAGCATACAATTGCCAAAACTTATCCAACTGGACATGTGTTATATGTAAACTTTATCTCAATAAGATTGATGAAAAATAAAATCCAAAGCATTTAACAAATATACATACTTCGTAATATATTATTTCACAAGGCCAATTAAATTCTACAAAATTGATGTTTCAGAGTAACTAAAGATTCACTTTAAGGTGATATAACTGACTCTTCAGTTTAGCATCTTACTTTTTCTGTGGAAAATAAAGCCATAAACTCAGAATTGCTCAAATGTGACCTTATTGTTTCTAAAGTCCATATTGTAGGAAGGAAGGAGGGTGCTCACCAGCCAGAGGCTGGGGCTCACCAGTTCCTTAATTCATGAAAATTACAGGTTTGCTTGTATTCAAGTTCAATTTAAGACCCTTCCAAGAATTTTGTGTGTGGTCATGAGGGGAGGAGGTTTCTCCTCCAAGTCTAGCATACAGAGGAAACTTCGTGATACTCAGCAGAGGCTGAGGAAAAGCTGCCGTGGTGGTCCCAAGAAAGGAAATTTCAAGAAGGTTATTTTAGGCAAGGTGTAGTGACTCATGCCTATAATTTGGAAGGCTGAGGCAGGAGGATTACTTGAGTCCAGGAGTTCAAAACCAGCCTGGGCAACATAAGGAAACCTCATCTCTACAAAAAAATATATATATTTTTTAAAAGTAGGCTGGCATTGTGGTGCACCTAGAGCTTCAGCTGCTTGGGAGGCTGAGACAGGAGAATCACTTGAGCCTGGGGGGGGGTGGTTGCAGTGAGTTGTGATCATGTTCACCCTGGGCAACAGAGTAAGACCCTGACTCAAAAACAAACAAACAAACAAGAAGGCTATTATTAAAAGAGGAGCCAATAGCACACCCTCTATTTTAGAGCTCAGTGTATTTATCTATAAAACAGGAAGCATCTATAAAAGAGTCACATTTTTTGGTAAGAGGTATTAGATATTAAGAATTTCTTTGTTAAGACTTTACCTTCCTTGGAAACTCAGGTATGTAGCACTGTCTTATTATGGTGGGCTGAAATATCCCATTTCTCGATGGGTCTGAGGTCATTGACTCACACATTCTGGTCAAAAACATTTTCAGAGAAAAGGCAGGAAAGAAACATTACTAAATGTTAAACCTGGTTGCCTTTAAATGCCAAAAATATGGATATATTTTTGCTAACTTTCTATATTTCCAGATATTGTTTCATAAGTATTACTTTTGCAGTGGAAAAATATAGCAAACATGTTATTATGGTTTGCATTTATTGGTAATTAAAAAAATTTTTAGGGACAACAAATTGTTCTGTTGTACTCTTCTAACTTCTATAAATTTCTGTTACTTTTGCAAGAAAATTGCTGCATATTCTAGTCTTTTCTATTATTAAACAAAATGTGCCTTCCTATACCACAAACTATTTTATCCTTGTTGGTGGTTTTTTCTCTCTCTTTTTTTTTTTCCACTGCACGTGTCTAATACGTCAATGTTTCCACCTACACACTGCAAGCCACACAGACCACAGCCACCTGGGGAGAAGAGGAGTCTCCTCTGATTTTGTCCACCTGGGGCAGGAATTCATTCTACTTCAGCTCAACTTAGTTTACTAACTCATATGCTCACGGTGTTAGTGGTAAAGGTGTTTTTAATCAGGAGAAAAGATCAAGTATCCAAAATAAGCATGAGAAATGCAACTAAAACTTTTTATGCAATTAAAGAAATGCCCGTTTCTCACTAGATGAGGTTTGTCTTTTAAACTGGTGACAACTGAAGATGCTACTTGATTTTCACACAAAAGTACTGAACACTGAAGGCATAGTTTGCAGCCCTTTGCCGGCAAGAAAGATTTTTACACCATTTATTTACACCTTCTTAAAGAGTAATGAGCTAAACAAATGCCAATATGCTGTCGTGCCAGAATTCAAACAGATCTTCTCAGAAGTGGAGTTTAGGTTTGAGGTTTGAAAATATTTGTGTCTTTCACTTCTCAACAGATCATAATGAAAAAATTATTGTCAAAAGTACAACTGGTTTCTGGCTTTTGGCCATTCTGTGGAGTGTCATGAGTTATCTCTGTGTTTGCAATGCTTGTCACATTTCTTTGAAATAATTCTCAAAAATCATCTTTTAAGCTTTTTTCTGGCAAGCCCACAATTTACTTCTTTTTGGTTTTGTTTTTATTTTAAGAATATGGGGTACAATTCAGGATTAGGTATATAAGTGGTCATTGTACAGGTAAAGTTTTGGCCTCCCTTTGGTCCCCGTTTCACCTGGTTTGCAATAAGGTACCCTTATTGATGTTATGTGTCCACTTCTCCCTCTACCAGGCAGTTTCTTGCTACCATCAATCCCTTTCTTGTAGTATTATGATGAGTGTTCAGGGTTCGCTTATGAGTGAGAGTATGTGGTACTTTGTTCTTAGTTTCTATGATAGATCACTGAGGATGATAGACTAAATCCATCCAAGTTGCTGCAAAGTCCATATTTTTGTCCTTATTTACGGTCACATACTATTTCATCGCGTATATGTACCACTTTTTTAAAATCCAGACCATTGTTTGGGAACCTGGAAGCAGCCATCCCCTCTGATCTGGATAGTTTTTCCCGTGCTAGTGTTGCTGGTACCATGTTATAAGACAGCCACAATTGTGACACTACTACATTCTGTCCTCCAATGATCCAAAAACCCTATGAGGCATTTGTGCATGTGTCCTCTTAATGTGTCTTCTGTGTTATTTCTGACTACATTCCAAATTTTAAAAAATGAGTAACTTTATAGTAGATTCTATAATCTAATGGAGAGCAGAGCAGACAGACACTTCAGGGAGGAGAAGGAAATGCATATTTAATGAATGTCTACTGTATACTAGGCCCTTGATATTCACAATGCTCTTGTCACTCATGGTCGACCCTCAGAGCAGAAGCATCAGCATCTCCTGAAAGCTAGTTAAAAATTCAAACCCTTGAATGCCCTCCAGACTTGCATTTTAACAATATTTTCAGCATTACTTTTATATTATTTCATCTTCATAAAAATCCTGGATATAGATGGTATTATTTCCATTTTACCTTTGGAAATTAAGGATCAGAAAGGTTAAGGAATTTACATAAAAGTCACAAGATAGTAAATAATAGAACTGGATTTGGGCTCATTTTAAAACTTGGTATATTTCTACTTCACTGTGCGTTTGCCCATTTCGTGATGGGTGATTTACAAGCGTACTTGCCCACGTAGCATTGATTGTTCAGCAGTTTTTGTCCAAAAAGTCATAGCTCCCAATGCCCCATCCTCCCCATTTACCTGATCTAGCCCTGAGCAACTTTTTTTTGTTTGTTCAAAGGGAAATGTTTTGCTGATGTGGAAGAGGTGTAATAAAAATGGCAGAAGCACTAAAAGGCATCAGAATTGACAAGTTCAAAAATTATTTTGAGAAGTGGAAAAAGCATCTCAATAGATGTATTGTATCAGATAGAGAGAACCTGGAAGGTGACTGAAGTTTAAACATGTAAGAATAAATACACAATTTTTAATAAATGAATTTTGGGGTTTTGGGGGTTCCCCTCATATGTGACTTTTTCGCACTAAGTTTTTGCCAAGACATAAAGACCAGGAACAAAACCCCGGATACCAAGGACTTCCATTTTACACAGAGAAAAACTTAACTACCTACATGGTTTTGAAACTGGGTAGGTCAACCTTAGTCTATCAACCACTTCAAAGGCATGAAAAGTTTAAAGTTAAAGGAAGAGAAGAGAGGTTGTCTCTCGAGGGTGTTTTTGTTTTGTTTTATTTTAAAATCAGGAATGGGAGACAAATAATTCCTTCCTCATTTCAGTCTGTAGCAAGGAGCTCTAAGAGGACTACACAGATAATTTATTTGTCCCTTGAAAGAAGACAACTTTATTTGAAAGGAGAAATCTACCATAACCCTCTCCTTCCCTGTTGGCTTTCCAGACTAAAGCAGTGTTATGTTTTAGTATTGTCATGCTATTTATTAAATTAGATAGCAAATTTTAATAACATATCTTGGGGCTAAAAGTGACTGGTGAACTTTTTAATTATCTAGAAGCATCTGAAAAGTTTGCAACCTGCTCAAGATTTCAACCCAAAAACAAGGAAAAACTAATCCATAGGTTGGTTCAAAGGTATGGGGAGAAAAAAAATAATAATATAAAGTTTGCTTCTCACATCCTATGGAGAAGTGTTCTTTCAATACCCTGGTTATCCAATTATTAGACCATGAAAATGAACACTAGACCAGTAGGAATGGTGTTTCCAAAGCAAAAAAAAACAAAATTGTTTTAAAGATAAAGGTTGCAAGGAAGACGCAGGGAAGGCAAATCAGTCTTCCTAAATTATATTTTCTAGTCCTAATAGTCCCAAATCCAAACTCTAAAGGACATTCCAATCCATTCTGTGAAAGCTGCTAATTAGGCAGAGATAGGTGAAGCTTCTCACCATAAAGGGAGCCTAATTCCATTTTTCTATAGGAAACCACAGAAGTTTGGAGGAGTATAAAACTTTCCTTGCCCATAGTCAAGTACCAACCAGCACTTGGGATAAAAAGATAGAAGAACAACCTAATCATCCCTCACAGAAATGCCCACTTTAGGATCAAGGTGTTGGTGTGATGAGTTAAGATGGGGAAAGCTGGGAGCAGAAGTCTTGGCAGACCAAAAAAGTTTAGCAGGAACTGGGATTCTGAGAACAGAAGCAAAGTCACAGGTCGTTGGTTCCAGATACAGTGGTATATGGATAGCGGGGTAACCAGGAGATAAATATATAGTTTGGAAAAAAGAACTGGAAAAGAATGAAATTGACCAGGGTGTTCAATTACCATATGTGTCAGGATGAGCTCAAATGAAAATCTCCATCCCAAACCTATGTAGGAAACTCAACGCCAGGGACATTCCTTTCCCCTTCTAACCTCTAATTTCATTCCCACTCCCAACACCTCTGCTGACCATCCAAAAGTCAAAGAGTGAACTTTTTAAAACAGTCATATTATTGACCTCCTTAAAATGCCTCAGTGGCTTCCACAACCTTTAGAGTTCCATGAATAGTCTCCAGGGTCGCTCCTGACTTGGCTCCTGCTTACCTCATCTCTCACTGACTCCCATTTCACATCCCACAATCCAGCCAGGTGGAACTGCTTGGTTTCCAAATATTCCTCACCCCTGAGCCTTAGCATTTTCTGTCCTGCAAAGTTTTCTAGACTTGCTGATGATAATAACTTCCTGAAATATTTATTATAATGCAAATATCCAGGTCCTACTATAGACTCACCAATTCAGAATTTCCAGGGAAGAGATCTGGGAATCTGTATTTTTAATAGGCTCTCTAGTTGAAACTTATTATCTGCCAACTAGAGTTTAAAATCTATGAGGGCAAGAACTCTGTCCACCTTTTTCATAGTTTTATATACGGAATCCAGAGTAAATGCTGTTTCCTTTGCCTACCATGTCTGCCCTCATTTTACCTGGCTAAGTGCAACTTTGTTCAATCAGCACCCAGCACCAACTGTATAACAAGAAAGGCAATCAATATACATTGAATAAATAAGTCAATTATAAGAAATTAAGAGTACAACTAATGAGTAGAGCAGTAAATTTGAGGAGTAGGGGTGAGATTACAAGTAGCAGGTAACAGATGGATGTATCTTATATTGTGTACAACACCTGGGAGGCCCAAGCATAGGGATTGCAATGGCCTGAATGTTTGTATCCCCCAAAAATTACTATGTTGAAATCCTAATCCTTAAAGTAATAGCATTAAGATGTGGAATCTTGGGAGGTAATTATGTCATGAGAGTGAAGCCCTCATAAATGAGATTAGTGTCCTCACTTAAAAAAAAAAAATCTCAAAGAGATTACCTTGTTCCTTCCACCATGTGAGAACACAGAAAGAAGATTACCCTCTGTGAAATAAGATGCAGTCCCTTACCAGACAATGAATCTGCTAGCACCTTGATCTTGGATTTCTCATCCTTCAGAACTGTGAAAAAGAAATGTCTGTTTTTTATAAGCCACCTGGTCTATTGTACTTTACTATAGTAACCTGAATGGACTAAGACAGGAATCCTGGGTTAAGAAACAATAAATTCAAAGCCAAGGTGATAGGCTACTAGATAAGTGTCTGGTCACTAGGAGAACTAAGATCACAATGCAGAAATCTTATCATTAAGGAAACTGGGAGCCGGGCTCAGTGGCTCAGCCTGTAATGCCGTGCCTTTGGAAGGCTGAGGTGAGTGGATTGCCTGAGCCCGCGGGTTCGAGACCCGCCTGGGCAGCGAGACCTCATCTCTACAATAAATCAAAAAATCAGCCGAGCGTGGTAGCGCATGCCTGTAATTCCAGCTACTCGGAAGGCTGAGGCGGAAGGATCACTGGAGCCCAGCAGGTCGAGGCTGTGGTGGCCGGGAGCGGCCACTGCACTCCAGTCTGGGCGACAGAGTGAGACTCCAACTCAAAAAAAAAAAAAAAAAGAAAAGAAAAGAAAACTGGGAAGAAGGATAGCAAATTTGTTTTCTAGAGAGGTGATTGGAGAGCAGTGATTCAGCTACACCAGGACTTAGATAAAAGATGCAAACCCAGTAACTGGGTAAGTATTGCTAAAATATGGATGAGATAGCCACAAGACATTCTTCATGATGAATTACCGAGGTTCTCTTAGAAGGCAGAATTGGTGTTGGTCTGACACATAGTTGCATATACAGGAGAGTGCTATTGCCCACCCCTAAAGATTAAGAGGGGACACAGAGCCCAAAAGCCTGGCAATACTTCTACCTGCCACCTTTCTCCTTCCGCAGTTACAAAAGAGATCATCAAATGTACTGAGTGTTTCCTATATCCTTATCAATTATAAATGTAAAAGGAAAGAGCAAAATCAAGTATGTGAGGGCATAAATTTAAAAGTCCAGAAAAATCTGGAAGCTGAGCAAATAGAACAACAAGAAAGAAATGGAACAGTCTTAAGACAGTGCTCTTTAGACCTCAGACCCACCTGGTAAAGCTGGACATGCTCATTCATTTTCCAGAACTACATTTATTTATGCAATTAAAATACCATTCATAAAGCTTCAGTGGTGGCAAGAAGACTGGAAAGAAGAAAGTCAGGGTATATTTGAGAATTTTTGAGACTCTCAACAATCTCTCTTGTCCTTCCCAGATGTAAGGGGAGAGAGTAGGAGAATAAGAAATAGAGAAAACTATGTAACTTACAAGACAGAACCACTTTTCCATTCATGTTTAAACCATGTATTCTTGAGTAGAAATGTAGCTCATGTGACACTGATTCATTTACACTATAACCATCAAAATGTTGTTTTCCAGGGGGAATTTAATGTTCACCAAGATTTTTGAACCTTTTAAGAAAAATTTTAAATCCATTTCCCCCATAAAAACAGGAAGCCGCTTTTGCCAACTGTCAACTGATTCAATCACAAAGAAAAAGTTCAGATTCCCTTCAAATTTTCAAGGCCATGAATTTTTGTAGATTTTTACTGTGGAAAGCAGGCTTTTAATTCCACAAAGAAAGAGCAGTGTTTGCCCAGATGGGTGGGCTGATTTCCCTGCAGGTGTTACCAGAGCTGACTTCACCCAGCAGGTAGTGTTTCTGGCCTTCATACACTGTCTATGCCCTTCACTTTTCTTTAGTAATCTTGCTCCCTCTTTCTTCTTCCTCTGACTTTATTCTCTGTCTTTCCAGTTTTATTTATGTGATAAAGAATATTTGATATTTCATTTACATTAGGGTCTGTTCTATTCAACATTGTTATCAATGACTTGGATGAGAATACAGGCAGTTCAGATGCTTATAATGAGATAACATCAAAATAAGAGGACAAGTGAATCTGCTAGATGATAGAGATGGCTGACTCTTAACATAATAAGTTTTAAGGACAAATGAAAGTGCTTTTCTTAGGTATAAAATATCTATGTAGAGACATAAATGCATAGCAAAAAGTACAATATTTTTGAGAGGTCATAGTTAAGGAAGAACTTTGGTAAACTAAAGTGGTTTCCAATAAAAGGAAATGGAAATGGAAATAAATCTAAATATATTAATATTATAGGAATTTGGGTCATTTGACCTGAAGATGAGAAGACTTTGGGAGACCATGCTTCAAATAAATTAGAAGACTGATGAACAACTGCCAATACATTTTACAGTCAGATTCACACAGAGACTAATAAAATATATGGTCCTCAAAACCTTTTCTAGAGCTAAGATTCTCCTCCTTTTTTTTTTTTGTCTTTGTTTTTCCAAGTCCTATTTAGACCTTCTCCTTCAGAGTACCTCAGCCAGTTTAGAAATATACAAATACTAACAACTGGTCTGGCAAACCCCAATATAAAGTTTTCAGCTCCAAAGATGGCATTGACTTTCACATCAACTTTTAGATGGTTGTTTTTTGTTTTCTTAGACCCTTTGAAAGAGCTGTCTGTCCATAGGGAAGTTACCTTCTGTAAGACTAAAAGACATAATGAAATCCATGCCTGAACTTGAAATATCTCATCAATTTGAAATCAATTCCCTTTTGAATAGGCACATAGCCCAAGTCTTTTTTTAAATGTCTAAGTACCAACCTCTTGTCTCCTTCCAGGATTTTTAATTATTGAATAACAAGAAATAGGAAATGTATTTGATAATGGAAGAAAATGACAATCATGGTTTCTTATGACATTTAAGAAAATGGGAAAGTGGGATAAACTCATTTAAGTAACTATTCTAAAGGTTGACTATTTGGCCACTTTCTTTTCCAGCATAACCGTTAACAGTTGTGACCTAAAGAGTTCCAGGACACAGGGCTGAGCATTTGAATGACAAGCTAAAAAAGTGCCTGGTGGTGAGCAGTCACTGTGTGCTCCATTCAAAATGTTTCATCTGGGAAAAATAAGACAAGAAAGCCAATTAACTTTACAAGATAGAAGGAAAAAAGTCCATTTTCGCTTCAGTTTGCCACTGTGAGAATTGAAAAGATTCTACTTCCAAGAAAACTATTAATTTTTACAGTGTCAGCATGCTTTTTATAAACTGCATTTTTATGATACCATGCTCGATGTTGGAAACATTTTATACTCCAGAGGAAAGTTTGAGCTTTTGCAAAGTGGAGGAACAGTATCATATTTAAACCATTTGATCTATTTTTAAAAACACTGTATTTAAGCCTACAGAATGTCTTTTAAAGCCGTTAAATACAGTCTTTTGCAAAACATCTCATAAGGGCAGTATCCTGCTCTGCCTTCCTTTGTCTTACCTTCTGCCATACTCTGTGTGTTCCAAGAATGTGTGCTGTCCACAGAGTCGGATTGCTGGGTGTCCAATCCACAACCCACATATCAACAGAGACTCCTCAAGCCCCATCATGAATTAATCTGCTGCCTCCCACATCCCCTTTGGCAAGAGAAGAGCAGTCAATGTGATGAAAGAGATGGGAAAGAGTTCTTGCAAGGAAAGATTAAAGGAACTGGAGGTATTTTACCTACAGAAGAGAGTTATTTGAACATAGTTCTTGAGTTCATTGAGATTTCTTTTCTAAAAGTAGTAAATAATTATGCTCCATATACACAAAGAACCAATATATTTAAATTATATTCAGAGAGTTTGCCATTGGACAAAAGAAGGTCGTTTCAAGATTTGAGTGATAAAGCAGTAAAATGATCTATTCTAGGAGATTATAGAGGCTGTCTTCCCACAGAGCTTCCATAAAAAAAGAGTTGCCCATTTGTCTTGGATGATTTAAATAAAGAAGGCATATGGCTAAAATGTAAAATCAGGATCTTGTAGCTCGACAGCCCAAAAAAGAAAGACATACAACCTATTATAAAGGCCTGTAGAAAAGTATTTCCAGAACTTGCCTTGACAATCAATTTCAGTACTTAATAACCTTTCCTATCAGGGAGTTTCTCTTCATAGGCCGAAAATCCATGTGTTAACTTCAGATCTTTCTCCAGGGGAGTGAGAAAACACAACACATCCTTGAGTGGTCCATAATTTTCTTGCAGGTGAGGAACCAACTTTCACCTTAGTATAGTGAAGGTCTATATAGGCTATTCTCTAATGTACCTATCACAGAACCATAAATAGAAGAGCCCTTCAGAGAGCACCTACCTGACTCTTCTGACCATGAGTAGAAGAGTCACATGTGCATTTGGCTGATCTCAAAAGATATTAGCATGAAATTCAACTGAATGCCACAAGTACATTTTCATCAACTATTTTTTGCCCAGCTCTAGGTTAAATGCTAGGCATATATAAAAAACTTGTAAGTCATGTTATGGGTCCCAAGTTGTTAAAACATTTGGGGTAAAAATTTGGTGTATACATGTTAAAGAAATAGAGTGAAACAGCTTTTGTTAAATGACAATGTGACATATTGAATAACTGCTAAAGAAATCAGAGAAGACAGGGACATCTGTAGACTAGAACAACAAGGAAAGGCTTCTTGCAGGAGATGAGACAAGGGCTGGGAATTTGAATACCTCTCTTAATTAATCTAGGTGACTTTCCAGGTTAATCTACACTCTCCTTTTCCTCTGTAAATCACACTGACTGACTTCCACAAGCAGCCAACCACTTTTAGCTTGTAGGTGACTTGCTTGTTTCTGAATGTGAACATATTTATACTAGCTGTATTAGTTTTTGATGGTTTAGTAAAACATTATGTAAACTGGTGAAACAGTGAAAAAAATAAAGACCGTTTCTAAGAAAGCTAAGTTATAGGCCTTAAAAATAGTTAATACAGATGAGTTGCTTAAAAATACTCTTCCATTTAGGTACTGATGAAATAGCTGCAAAGATAGGTAACTTTTATTAAAATTTGAACAATTCAATGCACAGATCATCTTTCTGGTCTTAGTCCACTTTAAAACAATCCAATAGGAAATCATGGCATATTTGTAAATATGTACATGAGATAACATGACTACCTAATCCCTTGATTAATATTCAAAAAATAGAAATTACCTGTGGCCATAATTTGTTTAAAGTTATGCCTTCATTTATGTTTTTATAATAAAATAAAATGCTAAAATATGTGTTACCATTTTTAATGGTTCTCTGATTTAAGTGCCTTAATTAATCTATCCACTACTATTCCATATCATTGGTTAATACAGCTTGCCTTGGCAAAGTAACCTAAGAAGCACTGGGCCAGAGGGCAAGGACATGAATTCTAGTTTTTCCTCTTCACTGAAACTTGGTAAATACAATTCCTTCCCTGGCTCCAGTTTCCTATGCCATGAAGTAACTGAGGTAAAGTAGGTCTCTCTACAGCATCCCTCAGTCCCAGTTTTAGCATTCTATGGTTCAATGATACCAGCTTTCATGAGCTCTCTGTGCATTGCAAGCCCTTAATACCTACTTGTTAACTAACAATCATTTGCACTTTTTACTATTCCAACACAGTACATCTTTAAATGTTCCAGAACTCCAGTGCCCCTAGAGTTGATCTTATTTCTCTTTGTGAATGCTTTTTCTCAGATAAAATCTAGTGTCTTGCTTTTTTACCGCCACTAAGTTAGAAACAGAATACAGAGCAAGGTGCGTGTAGAAAAAGACACTTCCTACAAAGGGAAAAATATGAGAGACAGTTATGACAGGGCACTAACTTAAGGCAAAAACACATCCCTAAAACTTTTCGCCTATGCCTCAAGAAATCTGAAAAATATAGTAAGTACTTTTTATATCAAGCCAGGATGCACCTTTCTCAACAAAGAAGCACTGCTACATTCTTAGCTGGAAAAAAAAAAAAGGAAAATGACCTGAAAATGCAAATAAATTGAGGCGTATATAAAATGCAATATGGTTTTCTAGATTGACTCCTGGACATAAACAGAACATCAGTGGAAAAACTGGTACAATCTAAATAAATTTTGTAATATAATTAATAGTAATATATTATGGTAAATTTCTTAATTTTGAAAAAATGTACCATGGCAATGTAGACTGTTAAAATGAGGAGAAGTTGGGCATAGATACATGGAAACTCTCTGTTCTACCTTTACAATTTTTCTGTAAATCCAAAGTTATTCCAAAATAAAATGTGTATATTTTTAAAAATAAGTGTAAAAGATGACAGAAACCTACAGAGAAAGTTTGAAGGAAAGAAAGAGAAGTACAGAGACAGAAAAGGAGACAGATAAAGGGAGAAGTACAGAGAGGTAGAGAAGTGATGCCTGAATCATACAGAATTATAGCTCATTTGTTTTTATTTACTTCATTTGTAGTCTTGTTAGTCTGTGCCTTTAGGGATCTATAGCTGTAGTCTACAGGAAGTTGGATGCAAGTGTTCAACAGTTTTCTGCTGAAACACTGCATTAAAAGTAGCTCCTCTCCAACCCACTTATTGACACATCAAACATTACCAGATAGGAAAAGAAATTCTGCAATTTATACTTTATCTGTGCAAAAACAAGATTTGGTAATCAGGAGTATCCCATGCTGTTATCCTTGCCTAAGCTCTCACCAAGGAAAATTATTTTTCCATCAAAACTGGAAATTGCCCTGAATGACCTATATTCTCTTGCTCTGATATTGGGTATTCTCCGAAAAGTGCCTTTTTGCATGAACTTATTGCCCTTATGTTCAGAGATTGCCACCCTACAACCCAGAAGAGGAAATACTCAGTCCATTCTCCTCCTGACAAGGACTGAAACACTGTAAGTATAACTTTTTTGCAATTCTTTCATTGAGATGACTCCCTTCCAGGGCACCTTGATTATTCATAGGCCCAAAACACATTCCTATAAGTTATCAAAGTCAAATTTAAAGCACAAAATTGTGCCCTACATAGTGTCATAGCCATCAGCCTAGGAAGGCGGTGCTCAAGTAGCTCAAACATGGACAAATTACAGGATATATATTTTTCACTGAAGAGCTAAGAGATATTCACAGATGGATTTTCTATGTGTCTTTTGAAAATGTGAAATAATAAATATTCATGGTCTTTTCGGTTGCCTTTCCCCTTTGTATCCGAGTCTCTCCTTTTATCAAGGGTCAGTGGAGCCACTTTGGTGGTAGCAGGTAAAAAAGGAGAAGGTGGTCAAAGAAAATACAATCCTAACTGTCTCTAAAGGAAATCCTGCCACGTTAGACATTCCTTTTCTTATTTATGTTTCAGAACCTCATTCCTAGGCATATCACATATTCTATAATATGGGTTTAATTATATCAAATAGTGTTACATAAAAATAGAATTTTAGTGCTGAATCTGTCAGTTCATCTAGTTATTTCACTATTTGGATACATAGCCACAAAAGTAAAGTGAGGAGGGTAAGTGCATATGAGAACAGTTAGCGGGAACAGAACTGCTCTTCTCACTTACAGTCATGATCATCTACAAATGAATATTGAGCATGAATCATAGCTGTACAAAACCTAGGCAAATGAGTCAGAGATCAGATCTCACTTTACGGTGACAAATGCCAAGCAGACATGTCAGTGCTTACCTGAGGTAAGGCAGCCGTAGGTAGGAAAGATATACAACACCATATGCCTAGAAAACTTTGAGTGAACTGCAGCCAGATATATAGTTTGTTTCCTAAAATTTTGATTTAATGTCCCAATCTCAGAACATTCGCTTCAAAATAAGAAAAAAAAGCCTATGCAGTTCAAATTTCTATTTGAAAGATTCATAAAGACTTATTCAGCTCTGATGTGCTACATGAATGGCAAAACAAGGGCTCTATAGCTGTACTCTATGTGTGCGTCTTTTATATAATAGTTTCTTCACTGGAAGTTTAAAAAAGTGATTAGTGAAACAGAATGATCATATGTCATCAGGCCCCAGAGAGTCATGAGAGGAGAAAAAGAATGAAAGAGAAAGAGACGGAAAAAACCAAACTCCCCTTTTCTAATGCTTTCAAAACTGTGCTCCTCCCTAGAGAAAGTTGCCTCTAACCTTAAATGAGGCTTCTGTGGCAGCAGGCATACAGAGGTAAGTGCACCTGCTTCAGGGAGCTCACCTGGGATAGCTTAATGAGTTACTGATCTCCTAAAAGCATCTGGAGGTCCAACTACTTTGCAAGAGTTGCAGAGGGCAATAGGCAGGGTTAATCCCATCCCCAAGGACAAAATAAAATAGGAGGTAATCACTCAGCTACAGAGTCGAGGAAACTATTCTATTGCCTGTGTGGGTGAAGTCCAAGCATTACAGGCTGGAAGTAGATTCCGAAATACAATATAGTCTATTCGTTTTTCTACCCAAAGACATTTGAAAGAAAAATAATGCGGCCTTCAAATTTTATCCCTCTGAGAAAGTAGTCCTCTATATTAGGAACATTGTTGTTCAAAAAATACCCTTGAGATCCATGCCTCATAAGTAACGCCACCTTATAATGAGGTATTGTTGGCCCTTCAGTTCCTAACTCCCCTTGAATTGTGTCCAAAATCAGCCTGCCTCAGACTGGATTCTGTTTAGTATTAAGACATTATAGTGAGGTTTGCTTAAAAACCAAAGTACAAAACAGCCAGTTGTCAGTAACATTTTATAAGTTCTACCATTTATAATCAGAAAGAAACTATTGTGACTACTTTATGATATGCAGCCGCTTTACCCAATATATTTAACTAAAAAGGCTTAGTTAATAATTGCATGTAGCTCTAAGTCCAGAGGGGGAAAAAATGTTTCACTTAAATATTAGGAAATGTTTAGCATAAGCTAGGGGTAAACAAACTGTAACCCAGTATCTACTCCACTGCCTGTTTCCATATATAGTTTCATTGGAAAGCAGGCATGCCCATTCCTTGGCTCATTTAGGCAATAGTTGCATTCGCATTACAATGGCAAAATTGAGGAGTTGACACAGAAACCATATCACTCACAAAGTCAAAAATATTTACTATTTGGTCCTTTTCAGAAAAAGTTTGCTGACCCTTGGATAATCCATAATTTGTTCTTCTAAACAAAATTATCTTAATTCTGGAATTGAAAAATATCCCTTAAAATACAAAACAATCTCCTTTGTACGGTCTCAGGTGATATATGTGTTCAGAGGTATGTACATTAGTCTGCATAATAGAATCAATTCTCAGTATTTATTTCCCCTCTGGTAGAAACCTGCTATTCTGCCATATTGGAGCAAGAGCAAAGGCATGAAGGCATCTGTTTCTGTAAATTAAACTTGACTCTACAATGGCTTTGTCTGAAGAAAATTTAAAGATAACAGCTTGCTTTCATGTTTGTGCATTTTTTTTCTTCAGAACTCAGTAAACATTTTATTGAATTACTTTTATTTATTTAGAAGTTACCTGGAGATTTTGGAAAGGCCATCATGCTTTTAAAATTTTTTAATTATTTCTAATGGTTTTTACAATAAGGAAGGAAAATAACAAGAATTATATTTCAGCCCTCATGAGATAATTCCCTGAAGACCAAACATCTTAATTGACTCTCCTTTTTTGACTCAAAAGTAAGTTATATATCTTTTATTATATTATCTGCTGAGCTAAAAGAGACTGATGAAAAATGAACAAAATTAATTCTGCTCCAGTTCAATAGTTTCTTTTCAGTTGTTTTTATTTTGTTTAACCAAGTCACTTGGCCTCGGTTATCCCGGTCATGGGAACTTTGTTCGTGCTGGATACCCTTCACTCTAATCCCCAAAGCCTCATATCCTGTTTTTCACTCTTTCTCTTGATTTTAGCAGATGTTGTCTATTAATGTGTCTGAGAGAGCTTACGACGTTTCAATTATGGACAGAAGAAACAGGCTATTTTCACTCTTTCTGCTTTTACAGAGTTGTTGTCACTTGCAAGAGTGTGACTATCAGAATAAATAAATTGTAAATTGGAAGATGTGGAGTAAATAGACTATTCAGATTCAGATTCTGTGGTTTAGAAAGCAGAAATGCTCCTGTTGTCCCGTTTTATTCATCATAACTTATAAATCTCACTTTTCTAATATGACCCAGGCAAAGCTTCCTTGTTTTTAAAAAACTGGCATTCATTTTACCATTCTTGTTTGGTTTCAAAACACAGTGTAATTCAAGAAACAAGCTTTGAATATGTATAAAGTATATGAAAAAAAATGGCAGATAGTCTGGTGTGGCTAAGTATAAGATCGCCAGGGAAAGTTGATGGAGATGAGGCTAGAAGAGATAGGGAGAATACTAATTACCTTTTTAAGGCATTGCCTATTCTCAAGGTCAGAGAGCCAGTGAAAATGTTTAAACAGTAAGACAACTGGATTCTGGAGCTCCATTCATTCTGGACATTATTAACCAGTTTGTCCTTAAGTTTTACCAGCAATTTAAGGAGGAAAGTAAAACTTACTTTATATGATTCACAGTATTTAGAAGAGCAAATGAAGTATGCTTAAAAAGTATGTATAATAAATAATAAGGTTCTAAAATTGTCATCATATTCATCATAATGACCCAAGTTACTCCACCAATTTCTGTTCATTGAAATCAGTTAGGCAGAGTAGACCCAAAATGTCTAGGTTTGAATACTGGCTTCACTATTTACTGTATGACATACCTAAGTCTCAAATTCCTCATCTAAAAAATGGAAATAACAATAGTACCTCCTTCACAACCTACTAAACAATAAATATTTAGGATGGGAATTTAAAAGATAACATATGTAAAGCTCTCAGGACAAGCCTTGACACATGATAAGAGATAAGGGTTAGCTTTATCATCATCACCCTTAATAGTTCGCTATGGGAATGTTAGATGGATGAGGACAGAGCTACAATATTATCCCACATCATCATGCAGTGTGTCCAGAGTCACTCCAATATATTAAATTTACCAATTTATTGATGTCTTATTGGTTCAGTGAGTAGTGCATGTAGTAGCTCTCAAGAAACATTAGTTCCTGCATTCAATAAATATGTGCTGTGCACCTAATTCACACCATGCAATGTGGAATATTTCACTGAACATGATAATCTAGAGTTGGGCATTTACAAGCCAAATAAAAAGTGGAGGTTGCTAAAAGAATGCATTTCAGGCTATTTAGTTCAGTCTAGGAGGATCAGATAGGACTCTCTGGAGGAGATAATGTATAAGCCAAGACTTAAAGTGGGAAAAAGAGTTGGCCATGTAAAACAGGATAGGACAAGAAGAATATTTTATCAGAGACAACTAGATGTGGGAAGTCTCCATGTTAAGAGAGATCATGGCACTCTATAGACTGAAAAAAATAAAATATGGCTAGAGAGCAGGATGTGATGGGGAAATGTGGTGGAGGTAAGAAGGATTCTGATGGCAGAGGGCACTGAGTTGATGCATTTGGACATCATCTTGAAGGCATCAGAAAGCCATTAAAGGCAAGGGCGTGTGAAATGACCATCTCTACATCTGAAAGCAACTTAAAACAAACATTATCTGTGTAGAGAAAGAAGTTGTCTAGCTGAGAGGTGATAATGGCTTCTATTTTAAAACCTTCACATTTAGCCATGCAGCAGCATGCAGGCTTAAGATACATAGGAAGAGGAACTGAGGAATTGAGGGAGAAATGAGGAATAGGGAGAGATTGAGGACTAAGCCACAAACTTCCAAGAGTGGAGGAAGTCCTTGTTCTTCTTTCTGAATTTCAGTTGCGGTCAGCGATCAAGAATTTATACTGTATGCAACAAGGATAAAAGAAAAATGTATATATTAAGTCGTGTGCTTACCTTCCTTTCGTCTCCCTTACCCTCACCTTCCTTCCAATAAAGAACGATTCTTGTTTTTTAGGTTCAGCTTTTAGATCCTCCTTTGCTACAAAAAATGCAAAGAAAAAGCTCCAGCAGAAAAATTGAAAGGTGTTTGAGAGACCAAGTTGGCTTACCTAACTGTAGTTGAGCCAGAAATAGGAGAAAAGAAGCAAGAGACATAGCTGGATTTACGAAAGTTTGGGAAAGTTTGATACAGTTGTAGGGAGATAGTTAGGGATACAGTCAAGTGTAGGAGATATTAAGAATGAGATAGAGAAAAACATTTTAAGAACTTGTCTCTGTGCTATAAATCACATAGAAGCGCATTAAGATTTAAATTGTTTTTCAATTATTTTAAATACAGGGGAGGCATTTTCTTGATTGCAACTTTGTGCTATAATGAGGCTACAACTCTTCTAAGCTAGGGAATGGCTGTCTATATAATGAGGAAGCTTCCCCAGAACTTAAAATATTCATTTCCAGGAAGGTCTGCTTAGAATACTTGCCAAGTCTAGATGTGGTGGTTCAAGCTTATAATCCCAGCACTTTGGGAGATCGAGGAGGGAAGATTGCTTGACCCTAGGAGTTTGAGACCAGCCTAGGCAACATAGTGAGATCTCGTCTCCACAAAGAACAAACAAGCAAAAAATAGTCAGGTGTGGTGGCACATGTCTGTAGTCCTAGCTACTTGAGAGACTAAGGTGGCACATGTCTGTAGTCCTAGCTACTTGAGAGACTAAGACGGAAGGATGACCTGAGCCCAGGAGGTTGAGTTGTGGTGAGCTGTGATTGTGCCACTATGTACTCCAGCCTGAGCAACAGAGTCAGATCTGGACTCAAAAAGAAAAAAAAAGTCTTGCCAAGGAAGAAAGAAAGATCAAAATCATTAAATTTTTTTTTACATTCAATACATAGGATATAAAGTAAGAATATTGGCAGACACTGGTCTTTTCCTTCCAGTGTATGCTCACTTAATAGTATTTAATAGGAAAGATCTCAGGAAAGATAAATGGGTGGGGGGAAGCTCCAAAGAAAATATACAGCCCCAGAATACTCTAAGCAGTGATATAAAAAAAGAAGAGACATCATGATATAATCATTATCTGCTCAGAACAGAGCAAAGTAGGGATTTGTGCTCTGTTGCTGCTTAAAATATTTTATAAAAATGAATCAACTAAAGAGCAAAAGCTAAATCAAAAAATTTAGCAGACTATAGTGGGAAATCTAAGATCATAGAAATGAGAGAAAAATAGTACCTCAATTGACAAAACTTTAAATGTGATTTATAAGAAATCCAAATGTGTTCTAACCTTTTATTATCAGAATGCAGTTACTTCAAGTAAACAATTGCTTAACCTGTTTGAGAGCAAGAAATGTTTGGAAGCTTAAGAAAGCAATTCACTTGAGGAGTACATGACCAGGTCATTTGGATGAGTGAAGGTGTGGGGTAAGAAGGGGCTGACTCTTCTTTGCAAAATTGTGTCTTTGAACCTGAACTTTAAACTTGTATTGTTTATATTGGAGGACTGGCGCTTGGGTATTTTGTTTTGCTTTTTCTTCTAAAAACAATAATGAGTTTGCCTCTGAACAAATATTCTATCCAGTCCACTGTTCAGGGAATTCAGGGAAAAATTGAGTATAACTTAGAATGCTGCATACAATCCTAATACAGTCACTCAAGTGGCCAAAAAGCTATGTTTTCATTCTAGAGCCAGATTATGTGAAAAGGAGAAGTTGTATGTGAGAAAGAAATATATTTGGATATTGGATCTTCAATCAGTATTCACATCTATGGAAAAACTGAGATATTCTATTTTTAAACTGCAGCCCTCGACCATAAAGGAAAATTAATTTTGAATATGCATCATTGGAATAGAATTTCTTCAATCTGTTCCATAAGCTAAGCACCAGTTACCAGCTCTACCCTGTTTGGCAGCTCACATCAGAATGCCACAGCAAGACACTTACACTATTCCACAAATATCAAAACAATAGAGTGTGTGGTCTTAGTTAATCAGCAGGATATGCCAATACATGAGCACACAGAGAAATTTTCTTTCCCCGTAATCCACCAAAGAAGAAGAGAAAGAATAGGATCCAATCCCTGCATGATCACAACCCTGAAGACCAAGTGAGCTATCAGAAAGAAGAATACTGAAGCAATTACTGATTGCTCAAACCAGGCATCTCCAAAGGAAGATGCAGACGATCACTAAATGGTGTGCTGAAGATGAACAATACTTTGTTCCCAATCTCCTACTGTCACAAGAGAGAATCAGAATCAACAATAGGACCACTGCAATTTCACTCCACTGTTATTTCTAAATGATTATCTCACCCTTAAAGGGCAAAAACGGCAAATAAGTTATCATTTTTATAAATATGCTAAGCAAAATAAACTGCCCTTCCACAGATTTCCTAAGGTATTAATGAGCATTCAAGCCCAGAAATTTAAATTCCCAGTCCAATGTTTATTCCATTTAACTATAGAGTTTCCTGTTGCCGCCCCTTCATAAAGGGCTAGAGCAGTGTTTCTCAACCCTGATACTCTTGAAAATTTGTATCAGCCAATTCTGTGTTGGACATGGAGGAGGGAAGCTGTCTTGTGCATTGTAGGGTGTACAGTAGCAACCTTGGCCTCTACCCACTGAGTGCCAGTAGCACCTCCCAAGTTGTGATGGCCAAAAATGTCTCCAGACATTGCCAAATGTTTCCTGGAGGGCAGAATCACTCAGTTGAAACTCTCTGAGTTACTGCAATATAAAATTATCTCCTAAATTACTAATAACATATATAAGTCCATTTTAAGAACACAATCATGCTCTGTTAAAAATATAAGCCAGGTGTGGTGGCTCACAGCTATAATCTCAGCACTTTGGGAGGCTGAGGCAGGAGGATTGCCTTAGCCAGAGGTTTGAGACCAGCCTAGGCAACACAGCAAGACCTTTTCTCTATAAATTATATATTTGTGTGTGTGTGTGTGTTATTTTTTTCTTAGAAACACTATCATAAACACCCAATATAAAGTTACAATTATACTATGGATTAGCACTGAGTTAAATCATTAAACAATGCAGAGGATTTCTTTCACATAAATACAAGTATTACTTTTAAGTCCAATAGCAACCATACATTTCCTGTAAGAAGATATTAAAAATATACATCATCCCATAATCAATCACTTAGCCACAGTAGCATTACATAGACATTCTCAAAATCTGGTATCAATTCTGCCACACCATGTTATGTGTGTATGAGGTGAGACCTGAAAGTGCTTTGAGGAACCACTAAGTTCTGGATAACTCTTGATTTACAAAGTTACTAATGAGTAAAAGTTAGTTATTCTAGATTCAGAGCATATTTATAATTACCTACTGAAGCCAAACATAAATTCCAAGTTGGTGAGCCTAAATATCTCCTCCAGTTTATAAATCCATTAGTAATTATCGTCCTGTACCCATAAAGTAGTTCAAAGCTATGAAACATGCAATTCCCCACTTTGAACATGTTAAGTCTGAATTTTACAAAGTCTTCGCAAGACTGAACCAGATATACTCATCAAAGATCACTGAAATGAAAATGTCATTTGTCCATCAAATGGGCCATATTTACATGAAGATATTGAGTGATGTCTACTGTAATGTTCACATCCTATTAGGGGTCTTTCTATTAAAGGGCACCCTCATTATTAACATAGGAATGTAAGAAATGTCACTGTAAGTTGAGACCAAGAATCTTATAGGAATAATACTACACAGGGCATCTAGAAGGAAAATAGCATTGTGTGACAATTGGATGTACACAACTTAAATATTGTTAAGAGTTACTCAAAACCATGACATCTTGATTTCAAGTGAAATCATCCATTTAGAATTTGAAGTGCTATTCTTTCTGGAATACTGATTCCAAGGGGAGACATTTTCTTGGTTTCAGAATTAGAGTAGATAAACACTTTGGGGGGACATGACAGGTTCTCTTCATTCATATAATGCTTTTAAGTATAAGCACCTTCTCTGTGTGATGACTCCGTGTAAATTTATACCATTCCTGGGAAAGGAATAGTAGACAACAACACAAGAACATACTTGAAAGAACTCTCTCCCAGCAGCCATAGTCCTTTGTAATTGTCAGCCAAAAAAAAAAGATTTTTCACCTATCTTTTTGAAAGAGACCAAAGCTGTGTCCACAGTAGAACTGGGGGAATGACCAGCAATGTATAAACATCATCACCACCCCTACCACAACCTACCAAGTTCTTGAGTTAAACACTGGAATTCGATGGTAACAAATGGTAATCCAAAGGGCGTCCTCAGGTTATATATGGTAGAAATTATAATGGATAATTCCAAACCTAAAATAGAGACTTGTTCCAGTATTGGTGAATTTATAAATTATTGGCTAATAGAAATGATTACAGTTTAAACCTATTAGAATAAAAGGGCTGCCCTTGAGAAAAAAGAAAAGATATAATATATTTTTGCCACAAGAAATGCAATGTTTCTATGACATAGTACAACAGTTCCAACTCAGTCTAAAACAAATGCCACTCTGCTAATAAGTATGCTGCAACCAAATTGGCAACGATAGAATGTGGAACCTCCTAATGTTGTCTGTTTTTTTCTAAATATTAAATTAGTCACCTTCATAGGAACAAAAAGTGGGTACAAAATCACGGGAATTTATTTAGTGTTGGACATTTGCCCTAAGCACATTTTGCAAAGAAAAGCCATTTGTGGATGGAAAAACAATAATCTAGTCAGGAGCAGGTTCCTGTGTGTTTTGCAATCAAAAGGATTCTTGCAGAGCTTTAACTTGCTTGCCAATGTTACAAGGAGTCTTCAGAAAGTTAAAAAAGCAGAGATTATAAAGTCCACATGTTTGGTGACCTGTTTGTTCCTTCTTGAAAGAGCAATGGGAGTTAGAGTAGGCAAAGGGGTGGGGTTATAATAGGTGGGTCACGGGTATTAGATTTGTATTTGGTTGTTTCTCATACTTCCATCAGATGAGAACTGATGAAATCCCTAGAAAAATACTGAAAACATCTTTCTGGAACTTCTGAACAGGAATCATTTGACCAAAGTATCCCATGACACAATCATGGAAATAATAAGATCCAGGCACATGAATGCCAAGTATAGTAAAAACTTGAATTTAAAGATTAATTAGAACTAATTACAATAAAAGTTAAGGACATTATTTTAAGAAATACTTTGTGATGCTTCTTCAGAAGAAAGAGGAGAAAGTATTTGTTCTCACAACAAAAATCCTGAATAAATTGCTTATTAGCTGAAACAATACAATGAGATACCTCTTCCTCCAAAATTGGCTTTGTAAAACAGATGATCTCTGAAGGGAATATATCAGTTATCTGCTACTGCATAATAAACCACCAGCAAACTTAATAATTGATTAAAAAAACAATTTATTATCTCTCATGATTCTGTGGGTTGATGGGGTTGAGATGGGCAGCTCTTCCCTATATGGTATATAGGAAATCACTCATGTGGTTTTATTCTTCTGAGCCAACAGCTGGGATTGGAATGTCCAAGAAGGCCTCTAATTTTACATAGCCTCTCTTCACAAGGCCTTTTGTTCGGTACTCTGCCATAGCTTCTTTATAGTATGATAATTAGCTTCTAAGAGGAAGAGTTAGAAAATGACAAACTCCACTGTGCATGTGCTTTTCAAGGCTAAGTTTGCATTATGTTTGCTAAGTCCAATTGGTCAAAGTGTTTCACAAGACCAAGCCTAGATCCACTGTGTGGCCAAGAACTGGGAGACAATGTTCATTGGGGCCATCATATATGAAGTGGTATATGACAGATCCACAGGGAACTTGCATCCCATTATATTGCAATGCATTACTTGTTTTTTATTATTATTATTTTATCTAAAAGATGTGGGATACAATTCAGGATTAGGTATACAAATGATCATTGTACAGGTAAAGTTTGGGCCTCCCTTTGGTCCACACTTCACCTGGTTTGAGATCAGGTACCCTTATTGATGCTGTGTCCCCTCCCTGCCACTCCCTCCCCCGACAGTATCCTGTTACTGACAGTCCCTTTCTTATAGTATTATGGTAAACGTTCAGGGTTCACTTATATGAGTGAGAACATGTGGTACTCAGTTCTTTGTTTCTGTGATAGATCACTGAGTATTATAGACTCTAAATCTATACAGGCTGCTGCGAAGTCCACAATTTTGTCATTCTTTATGGCTGCATAATATTCTATCGTATATATGTACCACATTTTCTTTTATCCAGTCCAGTTTTGATGGACAGCATGGTTGGTTCCATGTTTTTTCTATTGTGATAGTGCTAAAATTGTTTTATATTATGTTAATATCACATCATATTTGTGATTTTGAATTGACTGAGAAATTCAAAATCAAACTATACCTTCCTTAGAATGCAAAAGCTGGTTGAAAAATAAGAGTCCTTCCAACTACTGAGTATTTTGGGTTTATCAAATACCAATTTAATTTCAACTTCCCCAAAATAATGTTATCTCCACTTTTCACATTACTAAAAGATAACATGCATTTTGAAGAACTGATGCCAAACAAATGAGAGTAGAGAGGAATTAAGATGGCCACCACCACATATCAAAATTATTTTATCATATTCAGATTTATTATTATTAATGAATTATTGGAATACACACACACACACACACACACACACACTTATCTATTCAATTTTCTATACAAGTAGGAAACCCATTTGAACCCTCTTGGCTGCTTTTCACAGCCAAGGCAGAACCCATCCTGAAATAAGTCCCCAGCATATCTCTGAGACAAAGCCAAATGCTATTGCTTGGGATCCTTAGTCAATTGTGGCATCAAAACATCACGTGCCAAAGTAAGACACTTGAGGCTAATCATTCCCAACCAACTTTTCATTCCTTCCATCAATGAAAGACAATTCTGCCTCTACCTTGCAAGCCTGTCCCTTATTTTCTGTCTCATCACCCCTTACTCATTTTGGGCTTTCTCACTACTTGACTTCCCCACTACTGATGTACCACCAACACCACCTTCTGCTATCCTTATAACACCTTCTTACTGTTATAATTATAGCTTCAAAACCCTCTTAAGTGAGTGGCATACCCACTTCCTTGGTTAGCTTCATTCTCTCCAGTAAAACATGAGTCAAAAGGTTGAGATTTTCCTGCCTTCTCATTTATACTTTGAAATTATTATTTTTCTACCTTCATGAAAAAGTTCATCCTTCTATGAGATTTGGACTCTTTGGCAACACACTCTCAAGTCTTGCTATGGCCATTTACTACTTGAATACTACTGATTCCAAAGTCCATTTCTCTAAATTCTCCCCTATTCCAGGGTTTCAGACTTACAGCTATAAGTCTATTGCTGGAAATCTCTCCCTAGTTATACTAAAGGTGTCTTAACCCTAGTGTATTAAAAAACCAGACCCACTATCTTCCCCTATAAGTTGTTCCTTACCTATATTTGTATCACCCATATTCAAGCAAGTTAAAAATTTGAAAGTTGCCCCTGATGTTTTCTTCTTCTTCACTCATGAAGCCCATGAGCCATCAAGTCCTGTTGATTTTCCAAGTGAAATATTTTTGGAATCCAGTCCTTTCTCTTCACTTACCACTGCCTACTTCAGCCCTCAGCATCGTTTACCCACACTACGGAAGCCATATCCTAACTGGCTTTCCTGTTTCTAATCCCGTTATCCTTAAATCCTTCTTCTGCATGGTCACAGCATAAGGAATGAAAAATACAGCAGTGTCATTGTTTAGCTTAAAAAACATCATTGGGTCCCTAATTCATTTATTTTTGAAGCATTTGCACATTCTACATGCCAGGCTCGGGATATGAGTACACAAAAACTAAGCCTTAGTCTTATAGAAGTACATCCTACTGAAGAAAACAATAGTAAGAAAACATTATAAATAGATAGGTAACAGTACATTAAGAAGGAATATGTGCTACCCAAAAAAAGGTAAAGAAATAGAAGTTGTCAAGAGGTATAGCTGTAGCTTAGTTTCTCAGGGATGGTCTTTTTGAGGTAAAATAATGAAGGAAAGCAAAATGACAAGAGAGAAGAAGCCAAGGGGATATATAGGGGAAGACAGACCCAATAAACTTCAGGATAAAGTCTAAGTTTTTAATTTCTCTTTTATTTTAAAGGTGTAGGGTACAAGTCAGGATTGAGTACAAAATGACAGAACTAAAGTCTAATTTTTTAACACTATGGACAAGATACTCGGCACTGACATCTGCAACCTCCTCCTCTATTTACTATCTCTCACTTTTCCCAAGCAACATCAAACCGCCTTCAGTTCTCCATAGTCACCATTTTACTTCTTGCTTTCCTCCTTTTCACATACTGTGTCCTGTGTCTGAAATTTCCTTCCCATTTGTGTCTCCCCCTCAAACTTCACCAACTCCAGGCACACATGTGTGTGCACACACGGCCCCAAAACACCTTGAATTTCTCTTTACCATTGCCCTCACCATATTATTTTGTGTGGTAATCACATTGGGTAGTAGTTTGAAATATGCACATTTAAAATGCTGTAATCCAAATTATTACAAGAATTTTACTTCATGTACCCAATTTAAAATAATGTACATTGTCAGTTTTCCAAAATTCACTAAGAGTTGTTCAATTTCAAAATCAGCACTTTTTGTATTCCACCATTAACAAATAGCAGTGCCATTTGACTAGTAAATAGAAAGAGTTGTCATCTTTGGCCAATTTTATGGAAAAAATGATCTTGAATTTTGTTTTTTTCTTTGGTGTCTCCATCAGGTATTTATAGTGTATTTTTAGTTCCTCTAAGTCCAATACAATTTACCAATTAGGGGTCATTTTTGCCATAAGCAGTGTTGCCTAGCAACATAGGTAACATGTTACCTTATGAAGTTGCTAGAGAAAGAGTTAGGAAGTTAACTGAAAGTTAATTGAAGGCCAAATATGCGTGCATAATAGGAAAGGATTTTGTTACACTTTTTAAAAAAAACAACTTTTTGTTGAAATACAATAGCTATAGGTTTGTATAATATAAAAGTTGTTTGTTTTGACAAATGTATGCATTCATGAAACCATCACTTCAACCAAGATAATCAATATATCCATCTCCCCAAATGTTTGCTTCCCTTTTGTAGTTCTTCCCTTCACCCTTGCCTAACTATTCCTCTACCTTCAGGCAATCACTCATGTGCTTTCTATTAATATAGACTCATTTGGATTTTTAACATTTTACATAAATAAATTATACACTATTTACTTTATCTGGAGTAGGGAAGATGGACTGGCTTCTTCCACTGAGCATAATAATTTTAAGATTCCTCCATTTTGTATGTGAAACGATAGTACATTCCTTTTTGTTGGTGAATACTATTCCATTGTAAGGATATACCACAGTTTGTGGAATCATTCACCCATTTCTTGGCCATTTGAGTTGTTTTTAGTGGTGGGCTATTACTTTTGTTGTTGCTTGTTTGCTTTCATAATATATTTGCTTGAAGCAAAATCCAACTAAGCTCAATGCATAATTGTATAATCCCTACTCTATTTCTTAGCTGAAATACATCTATAAAGAGAAATTTCCCCTAATCAACATTTTAGTTACACTAAAGTATGGATTGTCCTGGAAAGATAGCATTTATGCTAGAGTAAACTTTAGTTTCATATAAGAATATCTTGGTGAACAAGAACAACTTGATAACTTGGATTATGACTTTTTCCAGACCTGTACAACCCCATAGCTGTGCTTCAGTTTGGACATCAGAGACAGGTGGAAAAAGTACCAGAAACATCTCTGATTGGCTGTATACTGTGGCTTCTTGAATGCTGGTATTTTGAATTATCAGAAATGCGTCCTTCACAATTTAACTTAATATACACCCATTTCCCCCTCTAGCCTGTGAGCTCCTTAAGGATGGAGATTGAGTCTTGCAAAGCTGTATATCTACAACATCTAACACAGTGCCAGACACATGATAATCTCCCAATAAGTCTAAATTTTAGAGTTAAACAAGTTGAGTTCAAATTTTGGATTTGCTAATTATTTGTACTGTCACCTTTAATAACTTATTTAACTTCACTGAACTTCAGTTCCTTCCTTTATGAGATAATAATAATAAGATAGCTACTACATTAGTTGAAAGGAGTAATGAAATAATGTTTGCATAGCATTTGGCATATAGCAGGGATACCATAAATTTTGGTTCTCTCTTCTTCCCACTTTTGACAATAATATTTATTATAATTTTAAAATCTAAATTCTAGGTATACAGATAGACTAACATTCTAAATGTAGGTAATTGGTATTTTCTGGAGGTAAAATTTGAACAATGATTCCAGTCTAGACTATTCTTCAAAAAGTGAACCACAACTACCCACACAGCCAATTCTTGCATCAATCTAGGGAGCACAGCTCCTGTTTCTTGAGCCAAATCATACTTTCTTTAAGTAATAACTTCATCCAGATCTTCCTTCCCACTTCTTTCCTACTTCCCACCTACAGAGACCATCTATTTCCATTATCCTCGATGCCTTGGCTAATACGTCATGAAGCCAGCCCTACCTAGGTCATCTTCAGACCTGGGACTTGCTCTTCCCCAAAATATTTATTTTGTTAAGGCAAACCAAAGGATTCTCAAGTTCACCCAAACAGCAGGTGTCTGTTTTTGCCAAGAATGCTCCTTTCATTTTAAGAACATTGTTTCAGGCACCAGAAATATAAACGATGGAAAAGCTGAGTGCAGGTCTGTGCGGTTCCATTAGGTTTAGGTTACCACCAGAAACTGAGCAAAGAGCAGGAAACTGAGTAATTCATTAACCCTTTCCATTCTTACGGTGGCTAAGAAGAAATCATCTTCATCTCAAAAAGACCAGAACTTTAGAAGTGTATACCTTACTCTTTATTTGCCATCTGTGTGAATTTTGGATACAAAATTTATTATTCAAATTGTACTCTCAAAATTAAAAAATAAAGAAGTAAAATTGAAGCGAGGTTTTAAAATAGAATTTAAGTAGTGGATAGAAAAATTTGTTGCTAATTCACATTGTAAAGTTCTAAGATAGGACAGAACCAGAGAATCAGAGAGACATAGAATAAATTGTGAATGGGGCCTAATAGTTGCATCAGTTTCTGAGGTGAGATGCAAAATGTAGGTGATATTATTTTTTAAACGTACAGAAAGCTTGGAAAAAAGATGGCCTCTCAATTTCTCCCTATATAGCTATTTTAATCAAACAATCTTTGGATACTTGATAACTATCTCTTGCTTCTTTTCTTGTGTGCTGGTGTCTCTGTTAAAAAGAGATTATTGTTAAAAAGCGGTAAGAGCTGAAGAACATCATTCCCATTTCTTCTTGTATCCTCGGCAATGCCCACTATGATTGCAGTAGTTTGTTGGTGGAATAGGTAAATAAATAAGTGAGTGCTAGTTAATGTAATTAATATCCTAAAACTCAATTTGTATTGGGGTTATCTAATGAAGATTAATAATTTCTGTTGCTCAAGATGATTTTTTTTATTTTAAAGATGTGGGGTACAATTCAGGATTAGTTTGGGTCTCCTTTTGGTCCTCACTTCCCCTGGTTTGAGATCAGTTACCCTACTGATGTTATGTGCAGCCCCTCTCTCCCCTGCCAGTGTTCTGTTACTGCCAAACCCTTTCTTTTAGTATTATGGTAAATGTTCAAGGTCTGCTTATGAGCAATCAAGATGATATTTTTAAAGGTTGACAAAATTTTCTAATAAAAGCACAGTTGAATTACCACTCAAAAATATATGAAAGTTGCTAGAAAACTATAGTGTAAAATAACCAATTATTTATTTCTATTCTACCATGTTTCATAGTAGATATAAAGTATGAAAATTTTATATTCTAATTCTATATTCAAACTGATTGCCAGAAAATAATATTACTTTATATGTGGAAGAATTTTACATTTTCGAAAACATTTTCCTATGTCTTATCTCATTTGAGTTTTTGAGTAACTCCACGAGGAAAGTATTTTTATGATTATTTTAGTGATAAAAGAAATTAGATACAGAGAAGTAACATGCCTTCCACAAGATCACAGAATTAGCACATTTCGGAGCCAAGACTCACATCCCATTTCCTCACCTCAGGTTGTGTGTTTTACCCTATTCTATGGGAGAGGTTAATCACAGAATGTGAGACAAGTTGCATAGACAGACTGAAATGGTTCCGGCAGGGAAAGGAGTTGTCTCTTTTATAGCATGTGACAAGCAGTAGCCTTGACTGGAAGTGACTGAGAAAACACAGTAAGAGGTTGAGAATCTAGATGAACACCCAAGATCTTCAAGAATCCAAAAATTCGGGCAACCCCTTCAGGTCCCCTCCCACTGTGGGAGCTTTGCTGTCCTGTCAATAAATCCTGCTTTCTCACTTAAAACAAAAAAAGAATCCAAAAATTCAAGAATAGTTAAAATTTACCTTAAAAAAAAAATAGTGATGAGCAGGCAATAGCAAGTGTACTGAGAGGCTGATGCTGGACAGTGAGCAGTTAAGCTTGCAAGCTACATGACTAATAGCAGAGAGACCAACATTTCTACTGTACCAATCCCATGCCATAGGTCTTTTAGAGCTCATGATTTCAGACTGTGAGGTCAAAACACCTGCCAGTTTTATAAACTAACTCTGAGTAAGCTTTTTAGGAGGCACTGACAATTTCATACTTTTGAAAAACTTCACCCAAACGTCAAGGTGGACTACTTGCCTGAATGTGTGTGATCCCTTAGATGCTAATTCAAACTGTTGCTAAAAACAGGCTTTACAGGTTATACCATATCTCTCGTCTTGTAGTGGCACAGAGGTATATACTAGTTAGGGCACAAAAGTTTCTCTTCACAGCATCATCTAAGATCAGCAATGGCACCTTAGAACTCATCAGCTTCCCTCTACTTAAACTCCAACCATACAGATAAAGTCATGCTGACTGAAGAGGGTAATAGGAAAGAATTTTAAAGAAACCAGTTCATGTAAAGAGTACTCAGTAAGAAGATGCAAGGCCAGAGCAGAATCTGATGTAAAGTTAGCAAATAGCCTATGTTCAAAGCTGATATTAGAATAGAGAGAGGACAAGAGCAGACACTAGCACAAACTAGTTCAGCCTGAAGAGGGAGCCATAGAGAGGTAATTCACACCAACTTTAAAGGCTTAGTTCTCTACAAAATCACATCCAATACTAGGGAATAACTCTCCTTGCAGGCAGGACTGAACTTCTAGAAATAAAGGGGAATCTACAAGTATCAATTGCTTACAATGAACGGAAATATATGAAGGGTACTCTACTACCTAAAGATGCTACAAATATGACTTTATTTCAGACAATGAATTCTTATTTAGATTCTCCTTCTGCTTTCTAAGGAGACTGTTCCCAAAGTGAGGCCTTCCTCCTGAGAGGATTGTGGGAGGAGGCAAGATGAAGGAAGTTAAGAGAAGATTCAATTGCTTGACATGGAAAGGGGTCATGGGATTTCTGGGAATCAAGAAAAGGTGGAGCCAGTGAGGTTGTAAAGGCTGCAGGTTGGGGGCACCTAAGAGTAAAAAGAAGCAGTTGTGACTGAAGAGACATTAGAGGGAGAAAGTTATTTAATTGGGAATTTTATTAGGTTTTACCATATGGTCTTGCTATTTCTTCTCTCACCTCATGACATCTTTAGTAAAATTTATATTATTATCTAATGTTCCATAGAATTGGATTGACTTTGGAAATCTGACAAAGACATAAGTCCCGCCTCAAGGGGAGAGAAAGGGGCAATGATATAAGCTAATCCTAGAGGAAGAGTCACATTTAGAATACACAATAAAGCTCTCTTATTCTTTAATCATCATTCTAGGTAACTGTGATAACAAAGAGAGGTCTGAGCAATGTGCACTCAGGGTTATAAAGGGTCTAGAAAAAATTCAAGTCACTACTTTTTAGTGGCCTCAAAATTGCAGAGGAGCAACATAAGAAGGAAGATCTTCTTAACTTCAATCTGATTATTTTGCAATTAAATGATGAGGCAATCTACATATAAAACAAGACTTGGAGCATTTATTTTATTTATTTATTTATTTTTTTTTTTTTTTTGGGTTGGAGTCTCACTCTGTTGCCCAAACTGGAGTGCAG
>NW_007257107.1:9119-27584 GCF_000164805.1 Carlito syrichta | reverse complement strand
ATTCCTTCCGCCTCAGCCTTCTGAGTAGCCGGAATTACAGGCATGCGCAACCACGCCCGGCTGATTTTTTGATTTATTGTAGAGATGAGGTCTTGCTGCCCAGGCGGGTCTCGAACCCGCAGGCTCAGGCAATCCACTCACCTCAGCCTCCCAAAGGCGCGGGATTACAGGCTGAGCCACTGAGCCCGGTTGGAGCATTTATTTTTAATAATACTACAAAGATTGTCAGTATAGTCATATCTGTTATTAAGTAGCAACTTGATCTGAAGCCAACCACGTGCCAGCACTGGGCCCAAGTTTGTTCATGTGAATGATGGGGGATCTGGCCAGGAAACACATACCCCCCTTCCAACTCTCATGTTCCATTGATGGCACAGGTCCAACCTCATCTCACTTTCACTCCATTATCAGTCAGTCAGATTTTTTCTTTTTTTGAGTTGGAGTCTCACTCTGTCGCCCAGACTGGAGTGCAGTGGCTGCTCCCCGCCACCGCAGCCTCGACCTGCTGGGCTTCGGCGATCCTTCTGCCTCAACCTTCCAAGCAGCAGGAACTACAGGCGTGCGCTACCACGCCCAGCTAATTTTTTCATTTATTGTAGAGATGAGGTCTCGCCAAGTTGCCCAGGTGGGTCTCGATCCCGCAGACTCAGGCAATCCACTCACCTCAGCCTCCCAAGGCGCGGGATTACAGGCTGAGCCACTGAGCCCAGCTTAGTCAGCCAGATGTTTAAGTCAGATTCAAATCCTCTGTCCCATCCATCAGAAACTTGAACAATATTAATAAGTCAGATTATGGGTTATTGTGGATGTATAACCAATTTATTGAACAGGCTCATATCAGAGGATGTTTCAATGCCTAATTGCTTCCTTTACTCTCCAGTCACTGCCTTCAACCCTGCTCTGTTGAAGCTCTCTTTCTGGTCCCTAAACTATGTCTTCAGAAGATTCCATCACTTTCCTATGCTTTTATTTTCAGAATTCAGTTAAAGTTGAAACTAAAATTTTCTCTTCTAATACAGGTAGAATGGAGAAGACATGTTCTACTTTTATTTCTCACCACTCCTATATCCTTAGAGTAGAGAGAAGTATTATGGATTTGGCATACGTCCTCTTTCTCTCTTCCTCACTCTTTCCTCTTATATTCAGCGTTGGAAGGGCAAATGCATAAGGAATAAATACCTGCCTCTTACTTAATTTCAATCTTCTCTCTTTTTCAATCCTTTTGCTCTGTTGAAGTCTGCCTCAAATATGCCTGTGTATGACCAGCATCAATTTTCCCCGAGTGATCAAGCATTCAGTATTGACTCTTTCACAGGACACATGTAAAAGCTCACTGAAGCATTCTGAAAGACCATCTACACTTCTCTGAAGTGAAAGACCAATCACAGTTCTCTGAAGTGGGATTTCTGGCTCTGGTTCAATATCCTGCAATCGCTCATAGCTCCTGACCCTGGCAGAGTATCCCACAGCCCTGTAATGCCAGGTCCCTTTACTTTGTAGCCCACACTCTTGAGTGGGAAACTGGCAAGTGGCTTCACTACAACAACTTTTTTATTTGGCCTGTGGGAAGATCCCACATCTTTTTGTTTTCCTGTATTTTTGATATTCCAACCAATGTGAGTGTGGAATACTTTAATGACATCTTCTATTTTGTCCCGTCATCTCTCTTCAATAATTGTCATTCTTTTGCTAAGATATACACAAGGAGTACTTCAATAAGTCTGTTGCCTAAGCAGGTGATCTATCTGAATTAATCTTTCTTTCTGTCAGTTACCCTCAATCTCTACCAATGAATCCTCAGAGCTTTCATTCACTTTGTCTTGAGAAAGTGAGGGACGCCATTACACTTCCAAATATGTCAATGACTCTATTGCAATTAATTTTAATTCTCACTAATTTCATGTACTTCTTTACATTTCCCCCAATTTCTTGCTATTAGGCCAATGGAAGACGATTGGGAATAGCCTATGTTTCCAGGATGACTTTGAAAACACAAGATGGCTGAGCCTCAGGATGGAAGTAGAAGCACCCAGAAGCCCAAAAGATATTTCTAGGGCCCATTGTTTGTTTTTATTGTTAGAATGCAAAACACTTGATGTTTCTTCAGCTTCAGCTTTAAGCCTTATTTGAAGGCAATAGGAAAAATCACTCAACTACAAATGTCATTACCTTTGTCTTCCCATTTGTTGATCTGAACAGAAACCCAATGAAAGTAATCCATGTAGCCACAAAGAAAATGCCCTGATAGGTTGTAATGAAATGTGTATGTGTGCCTTTTTTTTTTTTTTTAATTTGGAGTCTCACTTCATCACCCAGGCTGGAATACAGTGGCACACTCATAGCCACCCCAGCATCAACCTCCTGGGTTCAGGCAATCCTTCTACCTCAGCCTTCCAAGTAGCTGGAACTACAGGTTCACGCTACCATGCCCAGCTAATTTTTTTATTTTTATTGAAGAGATGAGTTCTTGCCAAGTTGCCCGGGCTGGTCTCGAACCTATGGACTCAGGCAATCTTCTCACCTTGGCCTCCCAAAGTGCTGGCACAAGCTACCGCACTCAGCCAATTTGTGCTTTCTATCATGATAACTATCTTCAAGTCAACCACTTACGTTCTCTCTTCCCATAGGTTTGGGCAATTGTAACATCTCCAGTCTGGACTGCATATCTCATAACCATGTACTTACATGCAAACTTTAAGTGTAATATTTTATTTACTGAAATACATAAATCAAAAAAATGTTTGGCAATGTAGCTCAAATTCTGAGAGGTTGCCATATATATAAGGGCTACTTAAGTGATAACCTCCCTTTGTTTTTTGTTTTTGTATTTGTATTTTCAAAACACTCCCATTGTGTTTTATCAGTTCAATCCCTCAATATCTGCCTGGTCAGGATAAATGTACATTTGTCACAATACTTAACAAGAAAGTACATGACTTTAAAATTTATTTTAAAGTTTAAAATTTATTTTTTCCAAATTTCTGGGACTAACAAGATCCCATGGTGCTTTGAGACCCTGTATTCCACCCTATTTACTGTTTTCTCTTTGCATTGTTTCTTATGATTTCAGAATATAATGTGGTGAGAACCTACAAAGTATGCTCTGAATAAGGGTTATTTGGCTGAGTACTTCTGAGTGTTTTTCTTTAACCAAGGTTTCTTAATACAAAACCATATAAAGTACGAATGCCAACTTATAACAATTTCACCCACAAACTATATTTAAGCACAGCATAGTTACCAAATAAAATAAGACTACAGATACAGCTTTACTGCCTAGGAAAAAAAGTAAGCTTTCAGAGCAGTTAACACACAATAGCACAGCTGACAACTTCAAATAAAGGCCACAATCCAGTGAGCCTGTAACTCAATTTTACATAGGCTGGGTGTAGTGTTTCATGTCATGGATAGAGTTTCCTTACTGCTTTTAATGGTAGACTTTAGAGGCCTTCTTCCTGCAATTAGTATAATGGAGGATATAAGGGTAGAAACAGAAGACTTTTCCCCTGTTCACCTAGACAATGAAAAAGTTTAAAATCATAAATTGTCCCAAGGTTAAACAGAGGTCACACAGATTACCCCTCTGACTTCATAATTGTGCTCATGTTCTGAAAGAATTTCCTGCTTAAAAATAATTTTTTAAAAGATAGACTCAGTCCATTGTCTATCAACAAATACATGGCCCTGGAGGCAATTTTTAGTTGCCGAGAATATACCTGGCATGGCCTCTACAACCTTCTCATTCTAGAGGAGGCAGTGCGCTTTCCAAAGACCATGGCCCCTGGACAACCTTCTTTCAGCCATTGCCACTTTGCCTCGAGATTATCAATGCATTTGTCGTCCCCTGTTGCTCTCTAACCCTAGACTGGAAACTCTCTGCACAAGAACTATGCCTCAATCCTTTGACTCTTCAGCACCAATGGTTCTTGGCCCATAGAATTTCATGACTTAAAATATTGAATAAATGAATGCCTCATGGCTGTATATGTTTATTTCCTTACGGCCTTTCAAGATAAGTAATTTGTAAGATAAATTAATCTTAAAGTCCTAATAATTTGATAGATGATATGTTTCATGCATTATTTACTACCAACAAATTTAATTCCAAGAAACTTAAAAATACTCTAGTACTCTGAAAAAAAGATGATGCAATATGTTGACCAAGGTTTGAAATTCCCACTCCACACTTTATTTCTTAGTGGATAGATTTGTTCTCTACTAATAAGTAAATATTCTCAGGAACACTAGCAAATTAGATTATTATCAAGTAGGTATAGTAGAAACAGAAACTAGGAACTATTCTGAGGAGAGAGGAAAAGCAAAAAGAGGAGAAGAGGAAAATAATTGAAAGTTTGAGGGTACAAAAGATTTTTTTTTTTTTTGAGTTGGAGTCTCACTCAGTCACCCAGTCTGTAGTGTAGTGGCTGCTCCCGGTCACCGCAGCCTCGACCTGCTGGGCTCCGGAGGTCCTTCTGCCTCAGCCTTCCAAGTAGCTGGAATTACAGGCATGCACTACCACGCCCGGCTGATTTTTTGATTTATTGTAGAGATGAGGTCTCGCTGCCTAGGCGGGTCTCAAACCCAGGTACAAAAGATTTTTAAAATTAGTTAGTGTTTCTGTTCCAGTAACTCTAGAGAGCAACAGTCTTCATCAGAATCTACGTACACTTTTTGGCAATATTTTGACATATAGTTGAAGAAGTGAACTTTTTAGATCCTATCATATATAACAAAAGTCACCTACTTTTGAATGCCTAATAAATTCTAGGGACTCTGCATATATTTTCTCAATCTTCAAACAACTCAATGGAAAAAGCTCCCATTTCACAGATGAATCAAAGGCTCAGAGAGAACAATGAAAAACAGAGATTTAGAAAATATCAGAGGAAAAAAGAAAAAGAAAAACAGAGACTCTAGCCACCTCACATACTTGATCACCTATTCCAATGCCAACATCACCACCATTTCCAAAGAATGAGTCCTCCCAAATGCAACACTGCCTATGTGATCATTGAAGGGGGACCCAAAAAAGGAATTATGTTTTGTAGGGTGGTCCCCTTTTCTTACAGGTTTCCCCCACTAGGTAAGTGTTCTAGGAACCCATTGGCATCAGCATACCAGTTAGTGTTGTTGTGAGAGGCTGCGTTCAGTTTCAATGAATTTTTTTTTTTTAAGATTCTTTCAACAGGTTTGCCCATTTCACGATGGGTGATGTACAAGTACACTGGCCCACACCACACTGTGTTCAACAGTTTTTGACCAAAAATGGCATGACCCCGATGCCACACCCTCCCTATTCACCTGATCTCACCCCAAGGGACATTTTTGGTTTCCCTGGATGTTTGTTTCCACCCCAGATGAAAAAAGTCGTCAAAGGGAAATGTTTTGCTGATGTGGAAGAGGCAAAACAAAAAATGGCAGAAGCATTAAAAGGCATCAAAATTGAGTGTAAAAATGATTTTGAGCCATGGAAAAACCATCTTGATAGGTGTATTGGATCAAACGAAGAGTACTTTGAAGGTGACTGAAGTATAAACATGTGGCAATGAATACACAGTTTTTAATAAATAAATTCCAGTTTGGGGGGATCCTCCTCATGCATATGACTCTGTATGGTTCTGATCCAACCGAGCACTTTGCCTTGCTGCTGCCGATTCTCACTCAATAATGTCACAGAACTTGCACAGAACTGCCCTAGCACAGAACTCTTTTTCAGAAGCGACTCAAACAGAAAGTGGCATTATTATTAATATAAGTAAATATTTCTTTGAAACTCAGAAAACTGGATCTAAGAAATAGACAGAGATTTGTACTAAATCTGAGTTTTGATGCCTAGCACATTCATGCTTAATGATCTGAGCAATACATAGTGTCTCTCCCAACTGGTGCAGACCATTCCCAGAAGCCTACATGGAGTTGGTGGTGAGTATCCAGTTATTAGAGCTGGAAATGGACTCAGCACCTAGTATGAGCCAAATTATGACTTCATCCAAGGACTTTTTTTTTGGTTTGTTTGTTTCTGTAGCTGTACTGAAGCATTAAAGAGGAAAAAATGAATGTGAGCATTCACTTCAACAAATGCTTTTGAACACCCTTTATTGCAAAAGCCTCCATGCAAAGTAGGCACTGCAGAGACAAACAGATTTTAAAATGTGCCCTCAAGGAACTTATGAAATTATTGGTACAAATATTTAAGGGAAAATGGGCCACATTGACATTCCAGAATAAAACTGTGGAGCATTTCACTTCCTGAGTAAAAAAGGAAAAGTCTTATTCACATTTAAATAATGTCTTGATCTTCTTCTGAAGCATAATATACTTTCCCCTATATTTGTCAAAACTGACTTATCTTCTGTGTAGGGAGCACTTACTGTGAACTGAGAGGTTTCTGTCCTAAAGTCATCAGCTGAGAGCTATTGCTAAACTCTTTCTAAATTCTATCTCCAAATGGCTTCATACTCTTTGTTTGAATACAACGTAGTCACATGTGTAATTTCAAGATTAATTTATTTTCTATATTCAATATCTCTGCCTTATCAGGGCCGGTCTTGGTCTTTACATCTGTCTACTTATTCTAAAGTACAACCCTGCCCACCACTGAGAATGATACATGTGACACAGATTGACATTTTTCTTTTTAACCTAATGGCAATCTGCTTCTCATTAAGGCCAATTAAATTAGAACATCTTCCAAAAAAGAATATTTAAAGTTTGTTCTGAGAACAAAAGAACAAATGCAAGTGTAATCTGTCCGTTTATCAAGCAATATTTTTATGTAATAAAGAAATTGCTGTGAACTCATAAATAAGCCATTAACAAAAAGAAAACTACCTATTAAGGTATAATCTAATCTGCTTGTCTCCATTTTGACCACAGTCTAAAAGTTCAATAAATCTGTTGTTCATTGCACCATTGAGATAGAAGTGAGGTATGGAAGACTTTTAACAAGATGATTCACACTCCAGGAAGAAAAGAAAAGAAAACACTTTTGTCTAAATTCCCTAAAAATTTTACGCGGAAAATCTTGCTTTGAGGTGACATTTTGGATGACTTAACCTCCCACTCCTTGTTTTATGAACAGACATAACCTGGGCGTTTGGAACAGGAGTCCAAAGGAGGTAAAGGGAGGCACCTCGGGGTAGTTCTGGGCTGAAAACCAAGTGTTCTAATGTCAGCTCCTCTCACTTCACCCTCTTTCAAAAATGGGGGGGAGGGGGACACCCCTGTTGCACACAGGAGTAGGGGGTTGTGCTTAACTTCTAGGGGCACCACCCATGAGGTACTTAGGACGCATCGCTCCTGGGGAGCGGGTGACGCCAGTGTGGCCAAGGGTCTTTCTAAAAGCAGCCTAGGGTGCTGGCGAATAGGACCAAACCGCGGAGCACCAACTTGGGCGGCAGCAGGGGAAGGAAGGGAAGGAGAGGGGAGGGGGAGATTGTTTCTAGAGAGGCGAAGGAGAAGGAGATGCTAGTCCAGGTCAGCAGCAAAATGACTGACAACGAGAAAGAGAATATGCGGCCTTAAGGCTCCTCTCTTGAGTCCCCTGAATTTCTTTTTTAAGTTCTTCAGTTGCATTCATTTGGTTCCCTGGCGCCTTTTGTTTTCTGGCTGATGCTTCTTTTCCTTTCCTTTCCTACATTTAAAAAAGAGAATGAAAGAAGGGGGTGGGAGTCGGGTAACTGTTCCAACAGGCTCCTCGCCTTCCCCCTGCGCGGCCACTTTGCTGCCTGGCAGCCGGTCTTCGAGCTCCCCCTGCCGTTGCATCCGTCCTCTTTGTCTTACACAACCTTTCCAGGACTCACAACGGGACTTCGGCTGGAGCTTACTCCTCCGTGTGTGGAGTTCCTCTAGAAACTGAAGGTTACAGAGATCTCTCTGCTTGGTAGGGAAAGCTTGGAAAATAGCGAATTTAAGTTGATAAAGTTTGTTTCCTGTAGGAGTGTCTCCTAATTCAAGTGGAATGTGGCTCACCAGTGGACTTTAAAAACCCTTAATCTTAAATATCCACTTTATCATGAAAATGCACTGTTTATTCCGCTGGCAATATCTTGTGTCGAAATCTAAACAGTATTTCTTCTCTAATGGGAGTGAGACAGAAAGCCCTGCCAATCAAACAGGGAGGGGGGAAGCCTGCATCAGACAGCAGGTCTCTGTTTTCAGGGATAAAACCCCATATTCATTCACACAGGACCACTGCAACTTTAAAAACAATGTCAAAAGGAAAAGAAGGCAGCAGTGTCAAAGAGAGTTCTTGGGTGTTGTTTGGTTCAACTCTTTTTTTCTCTCACTTTCTTCTCTTAAAGAAAAAAAAAAAAAGCTGGTGTAATTTCTGGCTTGCTTAAAGGCTAATGTATATTTACAGACTCATCCAAGCCATGGATTGCTTTGAATTTAGTACCTCTTAGATATACAATAGGCCTACTGTGTTTCAAAGAGTTTGGCCACCCATCATGACCCACTATTCAATCTGCCGTCCATTAATCTAAACACAGGCTCTCTCAGAAACCTCCGGAAACCCAACAATCATTTACATTTTTTGATGCTACCTTCTGGTTACCGTATCCAGGGGGGGAAATGTTACTGAAAGATATTCCAATATGACCCCCAAAGGGTTTTTTAGCAAGTTCACATCCACTTTCCATAAGCCCAAAAGAACAGGCTTCTTTCACCCTCACTAAGTATGCCTTTTTATGTCATAGGTTAGTGCTAAAAGCTGATATTACAATAATAATGGAATCGTGCTCAGTGGGCAGTCTTTTCTTGGCAGTGAAATAGGATGAGGATTTTGTCTGATTATGTAACTTTTTTGCAGAAGTAGTTTCTGCTATTACCATGATAAATAAACAATATCTAAAGAACTTCAGAAGACTGGCAATTTTAAAAAGAAAGGGGGAAAAAGCTGATCCTTGAATGTCCATACCAACAAATCAGTTTCAAACTACATTTTTAGTTCCTTCCCTTTACCTCACCAACCAAGCAAGGATTCCCAAACAGTCTCTCTTTTCTTTCCCTCGTTGGATCAGTTTATTCACAGAATCCACCAAACAATTGCCAAAAAGCTTTATTCTCCCACAAAGCAATGTAAAGATTAAATGTAAAGCAATGGCCAAATTTCATATGGAGCCTTCTTCTTGGTCAATTTCACTGTGAAATCTCCTTGGTTTAAAACAATGTAAGAATAAAATCACTTATTCTCCCTGAAATTTATTTATCTGTACTATAAGACCATTGCCTCCCTCACTATATTCATAATTTTTCTTGAGGATGCCCACAAGAGAAAGCAACAAGATTTGTTTTCCCCGAAATCCCTTCTCGTTTTATGGAGTAGATGTTTTGAGGCATTTACCTAATTACTCCCCAAGCATCCAAATATCCTTATCTAAAATATCCAAAAGATCTAAACACTTCAGATGGGTGAAAGTCTATTGAGGGGGAAGATAACCACAAGAGGAGGAGGAAGAAACCTCACATCCTTATTTTTAATGCATTGTGGTATCTAAATATCCCCTATTACCAGCAAATAAACTGGATTCTCCCTAGAAAATGCTCAGTACTGGTTGTCAGAGGAGAATATGACATATTGATTAATTAGTCCAGTAGAGACTGCTTCTATTTATCACCACCATGACTAACTGCAAGATTAAACTTCTCATCAATCCCTCATTTTTAGCCAAATGAAATCAGAAAACAATTTGACTCATTTATTCACTGAAATTAGATGGTCGAGTTACTATCTCCAGAAATTATTCTTCTCTTTCTAACTTCATTACCCACTTTTTCCAAACCACCCATCTTTTTAAAGACACCTTCAAAGACATGGGAAAACGAATGCTTGAAACAAACCATGAAGATCCACAACTTTGTGGCCTTGCAAGTGCTGTTGTTTTTTCTGCCTGTTGAACCCCTATTCATTCTTCAAAACTCTGAGTACCTACCATGACCTCCACTGTGAAGTCTCTTCTAACTCCATCCCTGAACAAAAACTAAAAACTATCCTACCTCCTCAATGTTGCTTCTGCCTCCAGCATACCAGTGCTGCTGTAGGTATGACCTGTGAGCACCTGCATCAGAATTACCCAGGAGATTTGTTAAAATTACAGAATCTCAAGTTCCACTCAAACCTACTACTTCAGAAACTCTGAGGTGGGGGCCCATCCACCCCTCAAGTTGTTTTGATGCAAATACAAACATTTTATTGCCCACATAATTCTGAGTAAAATAGTAGCAGCTAACATCTTTTAGGGTTCTTATTTTATGCCAGGCATGGTTCTAACCACTTCGTACATGTATTAACTCTTTCAATTATCACAATACCTATATAAGAAGTTATTTTTATACCCATTTAGATGTTGATTGTTCTCTCTAAAATAAAGTGACATTAGGAAACCTTGGCACACAGCTAGTAAATGGCAGAGAAAAAGTAATCTCATTGCAGGTAATCTCATTCCAATCCTGTCACTAAATCATTAGGTTTTACAGCCTCTAAAACAATTATTTATCCTCTGTCTTCTCTACTGGACTGTGAATTTGTTAATGGCAGGAACTGTATCTTTTCATCTTGGTAACTACACTTATGGAAATGCATGATATACACAAGATAAGTTTATTGAATTGTTTCAAATGTAGAATAAACCAGATACCACATTTTTTTGTCTACGGGTAATACCAGGTAGGTTAAAACAAAAACAAAAAAAACTCATAGACCAAAAAAATGAATAGATAGGTAAATGTGGCAGTGCTTTTGATAAAACACCAATGAGATTATGTCAGGTTTTTATTCTTAAAAAGAAGTAATATAATATATGTAAATAAATTCTTACCAGAAAACTAAAGCCTACACAGAAAGCAGGTCTAGTGACAACCAAGAGGTCCCCAACCCATCTTTCCACATCCCTTGGTCTAGGTGTAACTTCTAAAAACAAAAAAATATACAAGAGTACACCACTGCTGCTTCATTTTGAGGAAGGGTGTGTTACTGCTCTTCTCCCTTATCAAATGCCCAGAAACTGCAGCCAATCAGCTCAGTAAAAGCAAACTTTTCAAAATCTGTGAGGAAAGATCCAGCTGTACAGGGCTTGTAGTGCCTTTTAAAGTTTTGGCTCTGCTCCCTAAAAGGCACAGGCATCTGTCCCTTTAACCGAGGGAGAATATTTTCAGGTGCATTAGAAATGCCAAAAACCAGTTACTTCCTAAGAAGAAAAAGACCTAGACCCTGAATTATGAACAGAAACATGTTATTTACAGAGCTGATATCAGAACTCACATGCCGCATCTATACTTACCCTAAATTCAAATAAAAACTGAGCAAGCAATAAGCCACTCAGATGTTTAGCATTTTGTATAATTGTATATATCCATATATATTGATAACAAGGTGAATAGTTTTCTATTTTTATTCAGATGTTTTGATGTTATGTTAACATACTGATATACACAAATGGCCATAGTTTCCAAAATTTTAATCTGCTGCTTAATCTCTCACATCTCCCAAGTGTTTTGCTATCAGCTAGGATCACAGGTGACAGTAATAGATGCATACACCCTCGCCCCACACACAATACTGATCCTGATGGGTTCCATCAGGATCAGCATTGTGTTTCTCTCATCTTCATCAATCTGGAAGCCCCATCAAAGGAAGCCACTGGCCCCCCAAATTAACTCCCTTCTTGCTTCCAGATTTGAGAGGAGACATTTTTTTCTCTCTGTTTTTTTAAGAGAAAATATGTACATAACACCCTGAAAGAACATGTGTCATCTAAACTGTTCAAGTGTAAGGGACAGCTTGCTGTTGGTGGCTTAGAAGTTCTGAATAAACATTCAGAGCAAATATAATATTTAAAGACAAGCCGTTACCAGACATGTGGATAGCAACACATTGCACAGGGCTGCTCTGTGGCAGATAGCTTGCTTTATACTCTTACAACTCCAGGATAGTCTCCAGCATTTTGGTCACATGGGGCTAACACCAAATTGCTAGACTGAATAAGAAGCAGTCCTGCATGTACAGAGAAGCAGAGTCATCAGCATCCCCATTACTTTTAGTAGTAGAACATTTATCTCCCTTTCATTTTCTAGAGTAGTTATGAAAATGGTGATGAGGGATGTAGCCATTGTCAGTTCCTCCAAGATCTACAACAAAAAAGTAGAGATCTCACCACTGAAAGTAAGATTTTATATGGTTTCTATTTCCTTTTGTGACTTGCCTCCATATTCTGCTGCCAAGGAATGCAACAACTTTATAAACAGTGACATGAGGACAGAGCTCAACTTTCCAATCTAAGTCAGAAGTGGTTTGGTTTGGACCTGCTAAGGGGAAGCATTCTGTGTTCTGTCTGATTGGTTCACTCAGCCCTCTTTCTAAGGAAGTCTTACCCCCCAACATTCAGAACCACAAAACACAAAACTATTCATCTCTCACTTTAGAACTTTGCCTGAGCCACTCAACACCCCTAACTGAGGCATGCATCTCTCCATTCAGGAAGGCTTGTTTCTCAGAGCCAAACACATTTCTATAAATGCCTCACGTGGGAAGAAACAAAACCAATAAGTCAGAAAGCTGACTCAGAAATGATTGGAAGTGTTTCCTTTCTCTCCCTGGCAGATTTGTTGCTCCATGGTGATTTTCCGGTGTGATCACTATGCAATTATTGGCTGACTGTCAGTAAAGGACAGAGTATTTGGCTATCACCATTATGACTTTTATATTTGGGGCAATTGCTTTTAATGAATCCAATGTGCCAGTGCAAAGAACTAAAGTATACGAATTATGCTCCAAAACAAGCTCTGATGGGCAAACTCTCCAGATGTTTGAGAAACTAAGGCCTGGCCTCATTTATCTTTCTTAATAATGGAAACCACTGTAGGGGCCATAGCATTGGAAGCCTGGGATCCACCACCCACTGGAGTCTGGACAATAGCTAGTAGAACTCAAGACTGTCAGTTCCTCAATGTTGTACCAATCAATCAGCAAACATTTACTGATCACTTCTGCAGGGTACAAATGGCACCAAGTTTTTCAGTTGCAAAGTCCATCAATAGTAATGTCTTGCATGTGTAAAATAGTGCTGCCTACAAAACACATTCAAATGCATTATGATTTCTCAGGCCTGACAACAGCCTCACTGGGTAGCATTACTCTTGTCCTTATTGCACAGATGAGAAAATCCCACCTTGGAGAAGTTCAGTGCTAGGCTCCAAATCATGAAGCCAGTAACTTCTTAACTATAGTTAGTCTTGGACTCTTTATACTACTCTGCGGGTGTGAACATTAACAAGAAACTTGACTCTGATACTCTGCTTTAAAAGTTCCATGTCCCTAAGAGTGCTGAAAGTTCCCCAAAAGTTCCTTGGAAATCACACAATGAGGGGATTATAGGAGGGAGAAGTCTCTGTAGTTCTCTACTTACCCAAAGGCTATTGGGCCTCCTTGCTGCAGCTCCTTCAGAATCTACCACCAGGTAGGCCATCCTGTTTTCTATGTATCTAGCTGTGTCATCAGGAAAAGGCAAAGGTGCGAAAAGATTTGTGTTTATAGCGAAGTATTTAGATGTAATAACCCTGGAATGAAAGGGACCAGCTTGGAATGCTAGGTCTGCACTAACTTGCTGTTTTGAGTTTTGAGTTTTTCTGTTGGTATTGTTGCTTTGTTTTTAATTACCTTCACTTCAATTTCCTCATCTATGAAACAAAAATAACAACCACCAAGGGTCATGACAAGAATTAAGTAATATTAAAAGCAGGGCAACCCCTTCGGGTCCCCTCCTAATATGGGAGCTTTTCTGTCCTCTCAACAAATCCTGCTTTCTCACTTAAAAAAAATATTGAAAGCAAAGTCACATATTGCTTAAAATGTGGTAAGTACTCAATCATTAACCGCTATTAATATTGTTATCATTGTTAATTTTATATGTATACAATACTTATAGACTAGTCTTGTTCCAAAATACATATACTCAGTTCCTGTAGGAAGACAGACTGATAAACATTAGTGGAGTGGCCCTGGGGACACTGGGAGGCATCAGATACAGTCTCCTCAGTAGAGAAAGATGCCCTGCTATAGGAGAAGCTTGATTTATGGAAAGAGTTAAGTAGGCATTAATTGGAGCTCAGAGATTTTTTTCAACTGTTCAGAATTTGGAAAAGGAAGTTTTGTGCAGGCCCATGCATACATGCACTGCCCAAATGCAGTACCACTAAGCTCTTATATTTTCTTGAGCTGTCACCTAGTCTCCAAAAATAATGCCTGCCTTCTGTCCCATTCTCTTGGGATTTTACTGACTGGCTATTTCATTTGAAAAATAATAGTAATAATAATAACAATAATACAAGAAAGTATTAGTAATTTAAGTTTACTAGTCTTAGAAAATAAATTTGAATTGGCTCCATTAGGAGCTTCAGGCAATATTGTTCTAAGAAGTGGATATCTGGAGTTTGGCAAAAAGAAATGTATTCATTCATTGATCCAGCCAGCCAATCAGCCAAGCTGCCAGCCAGGTAACCTCTCAACAAATGTGCCAGGATATAAGTGTTGATCAGTACAAGTGTGGTCCTGGCTTTACTGGAAAGAATGGCAAGTATTCAACAAGTAAACTAATAAAGAAATAATTACAAATAATGGCAGGGGTTAAAAATAAAATAAAATAATAAGCAATGGGCACAGGTCATACATTACATAGAGTGATATCAGGAATACTTCTCTGAGGGTGGGTATTTAAACTGAGGCATACAGAAAAAGTCATCCCTATAAAGGACAGGTTGGGTGGTAGGTGAGATGGCAGCTAAAAGCCCCAAAGCTAAAAATAGCTTGGGTTCTAGGACTCAAAAGAGAGAAACACTGTGAAAACCTGAAATGAGGAGCCGGAGAGGGATCAGCATCTCCTTGGAGATCCCAAAAAGGAATTTGGATTTTACTAGAAGACTAGACAGGGAAAGCTTTCTCTCATATGTGTAGAAATCTTTCATGTATATTTTTATTTCAAGAAGTGTATATTTATTGTTGATTTCGGACAAAAACCTTAGACCTCTTAAGTCTTGGTCAGTTCCCATTCCTCTGTAATTTCAGATTCTTTCCCTGCCTAAAATACTGCACTGGGAAGAGCACAGGTCGCCTCTTCTGGTGCTAGCACTGCCAATGGTATGATCTTGAGAAAATCTCTTGCCATCACAAGTCTTGATTTCCTCATCTATTAAGGAGATGGGAGCAGATTATGTCAAAGATCGCTTTTGTTCTAGAAATATTTTATCAAAACAGGAAGAAAAGAATGTTTTATTCCATCAGGGCTCAGCATTGACTTTTTCTGCTGTAGAGAATTATGGTTTGGGGGTCAAGAGCCTAAACTTTGGTGTTACAAACTTAAATTCTCATCATGGTTCTACATGCTAACTCTGCTACCTTTGAACAAGTGACTTCATCTCCCTAAGCCTGTTTTCTCATCTGTAAGATATGGACAATAACTATACCTACTTTGCTTCATAAGAAACGAAGAACCAGGGCCATAATTATTCACTATGCCATTAATATCACCAATATACATAGAGCTACTTATAACAGAATGGCAGGACTTGGATGGGGGAAATAATGGGTATAAGACTTGAAGCATAATTCCAAGCAAGTCTTGGAATTTACTCTCATGAATCAGCATTTATTGTGCCAATATTAAGGGTAAACCAACATGTAAGACTGGATCTGTTTGGAGCCCAAAGGGAAAGCCTGGTTTGGAAATGAGGCTGTTGAAAGGTTTTCAGCTGAAAAGGTATTAGCTCAGTTGATGTGAAACATATGGTCCATTGGGAACCTCAAGAAAACATCAGGCATCCACAGTTCCCATATCTCCTGTGTATAAAAATGAGAGGGGGCAGTTGGACAAAGCTTTATTCTACCAGATATAGTCACTGCCTCAAAGAAAGGAGAAGAAAACAATTAAGCTTCTCACATGAGCTAAATCAAATAAGCCCACCAACCTCTTAGTAAAATATACAGGCATTAAGCCTGACCACCTTGACACGTGTTTAAAGACTACCCAACTTTCAGATGAATTGAATAAATAGACTTCAAGTTGTGCAGCTCTTGGGAAAATTTCAAAAGAGTAAATACCATTTGATGACATCGTTTTCCTCCTCCTGTTCATAAAATTCACAGAATAACAGGGAGAAATAAGAGATCATGTCACCCCAACCTAATTCCTAACACATTCATTTTACAGCAAAACTATTCTGAGCAAAATGATCCCCAAGTTCAAACTGTAATTCAACTGCTTAACCAAATAAGAGGAGATCTGGAGTAGAAATGGAAACCAGGGGGCAAGAGGGTAGGTCCTTTTTATTTCTCTGAGAGTTCTGTCATTTATTAGCTGGCTTCATTTTGTATAACTCTGAGACTACTCTGCATATGTAAGTGCTTCCCAGTCAGATACATCTTTTGAAATCAGCATGTGTGTTTCCTAGACTTGACTGCTTCCAGTTGTCAGTCATTTGAAAAGACAGGAGGGAATGAGGATGGGAGATAAGGACAGAGGACAGGCAGTTTGCAGGATCCATTCCTGACCCCATGCAGAGGAACACAATAAGTAGTCATTGTCAAAAAAAAAAATAGTGAATAGGGTATGGAGCCCTGCTTTCCTAATAAGGATTATTCAGCTCAAATGATCTAGACAAAATATCATATGATAAACTGGTTACCAATTTGTTTGTGGTCTATAGCTTATAAGTTGGAAGGAAGGAAGGTAGGAAGGCAGGAAGGAAGGAAGGAAGGAAGGAAGGAAGGAAGGAAGGAAGGAAGGAAGGAAGGAAAAGAGAAGGAGGAAAGGAAGCTTTTCCTCCTCCTGTTCATAAGTAAGTATGCAGAAATGCACCAAAATTTGAATTAAACTGTCACAACCGTTTACTGAAGGTTACACTCTGCACGCCATGCTTTAAAAAGTTCTTGTGTTAGTCCCCAAGAAAGGATATTATTCCTGTTTTACAAACAAAAAAATCTTTGATGGTTTGTTATTACTTTAGAAGGTTTGAGTGACTTTTTTTCTCTTCTCTTCTTGTAATGTGAAAATTGTTTTGAAAATGGAAAACAAATGTTTACTGTCTTATGATTGGCCCCATGTCTAAAAGCACTGAGCAAGGCAGCGGACCGCCCAGCAGAAAGAGGGCTCTGTGGAAGATACTAGGGAAGATTCAGAGCAGGACCTACCCTGGAGCCCAAGAGACCCAAAGGGCTCAACAAAGATTAACAACCTGTCAGAAATCCTTTTATCACCCTGTGTCCCTCCATGCAAACTGTCTTGCAGCTCTCACTACTCCAAAAGGATGGTTAAAATCCACACAAAACTTTCTGTCTTGTTCAACCTAGTCTAGTTAGATGCACTATTTTAATTGAATCAACTCATCACTGCCAAGCACTTACTTGAGAGTATTAGTTTGTAATATAAATAACATTTAAACATACACAGATTTGAAAAGGGAAAAAAACCTTATATTTTAGAATTGTAACAGTAGAGGTATTTAGGAGAACAAGCTTTAACTGAGTAAGCACCAGAACAATCTTCTCTAATTGGGAGGGAAGTTCCTCATTTTTCCATAACGGCATCTACATTACATCTCCAGATGCCCTGCCAGATTGTTAACTCTACACCCCACAGCATCTGATTTTGGCAAGCTTAGATCAGGACACACAACTGAAGCCAAAACTGCCTAGGAGCCATGTGAACAAAGACCAAGTCTCAATTAGCAGGTCAAGAAACAAGGTAATCAATTAGCAGCCTGGCTTTCTCCAACTCACCAAATTAAGATGCCTTTAAAAGCAGAACTGATCTTTGTAAATGAACTTTTCCCTCCAGTCCGTCCTCTGGGAAGTTAGACATTTTAAGAAAATAATTGTATGAATCATCCATTTTTCTGAAAAATACTGAATGCCTCCAGGTGTGATGCAGATGGTGGACAATAAAGGGGAAAAACTATTTTTCATGAATAAGGCACATACATACATGAACTCATAAATACCAAATCCTACTTACTTCCCAGCAGGACTCCCACCTCTCCACCAAGGTCATCAACAGTACATATCTCCATGCCCCACACTCAGTAAAATATCTAAAGGGACAGAGAAATCTAAAAAAATGCACAAAGTGTCCTAAAAAAGCTCTGAAGTCAGACTGCCTGGATTCAAATTCCAGTGCCACTACTTACAGGTTACATGAAATTAGGTCAGTAATTAAACCTCTCCAAGTCACAGTTTCTTCATCTATAAAATTGGTATAATGTTACTGCATTCCTCTTGGGATGTTTGTGAAGATTAAATGAGTTAATACCTGTAAAATAACTAGTATGATGCCAGACACCAAGTTTTATAGCTAGGACATAATTGCTAACCTGCACTATTCCTATATAAAAAGGAAGAGGGAGTGGAGAGGAAGGAAAGAAAAGGAAGGGGAGGGGAGGGGAGGGAAAGGACAAGAGAAGAGGGGAGGAAGGGGA
>NW_007257107.1:0-8972 GCF_000164805.1 Carlito syrichta | reverse complement strand
GGAGGGGGGGGGGGGAGGGGGAGGGAGGAGGGAGGAAGAAAGAGGAAGGGAGGAGAGGAGAAGAAAGGCAAGAGAGGAGAGGAGAAGAGAGGAGAGGAGAAAAGGTTTAGTTTATCCTCTTCATATTTTTGTGATGATGGAAGAAAATTCAGCTGAACATCCTTAGGATGTGTTACAACCAAGAAAAGTGAGATGATGTTTAGAAGAAGCAAAAGGAAAGTGAGGATGAAGCAAGTTGCCAGTCTGTTTTGTGCTGTTCTGGGCTATAACAGAATACCACATATTGGTTAATTTATAACAAACAGAAAATTCATAGGCTCATAGTTCTTCTAGAGGCTGGGAAGTCCAAGGCTGGGGGATCGGCATCTGGCCAGAGCCTTTTGGGTACATCATCCTGTGTCAGAAAGGCATAGACAGTGTGAGAAAGGGCAAGAGATCAAGCCCACATCACATCTTCAAGCCCTTTCATAGCCAGCATTAATCCATTCTTGAGAACAGAACCCTCATGGCCTAATCACCTCTCAAAAGTTCCACTCCTAACACTGTTGCATTAGGAATTAAATTTACAACACATTTCTTGGAAGACCCATTCAAACTGTAGCAGCAAGGGAAGCTGGCACTCTATGAATACTGATAATGTACCAATTATTATGTACATATCATCTCACTTTCTGAAAAAACACATACTCTGGAAATTCTGGGGCCTGCCACATATTACACAGTTAATTGAGCAGTAGAATTGAAATTTAAACTTGGTCTGTTTGTCACTAAGATTTACCTTCTTTCCACTGTACTACCACAGTCAAAGTGGCAAACTTTATCTGAAAATCATTTGTGTGATTCTCTTGCTATATTTGTCCTTCCAAATAATGATGGTAGAGAAAAAAAATAATTTGAAATATTATTTCCAATGAGTATTATACAATCCCTCGTTTTTAAACTCAAACCCTAATTGACATGCTAAGGAGTGATAGGCTTGTTGTTTTTGTTCATGTCAGACTCTGGTTAAAAGGAGGACTTGCACTTCCTGGGAAACATTCTGAGCAGAATTAGATTTTAAATAGGAGCTGTCTTTCTAGATACCTCAAATTCCACAGATTTCAAATTAGTCTAGACATTCAATGGCCTGCAGGCAGCAGTCTGGAACTATTGGTTCACTCTCACTGATCCGATTAGGAAGGACATAAGAAAGACTATCAAAGAGATGTTTACTTCACATGAAGCTGTAAGTGGTTTCCTCCGCTACTTCTGTTGCCCAGATTATTGAAAAAACCTCCATGCTGGTCTCCTGGCTTCTACTCTTGCCCACCTCCAATCTATTCCCTGCACAGTGTTATTAATTAAAAAACAAAACAAAAAAGCCTTTCCCTTTCTTCAGTGCTACTTGGCCCACATAGGCTTCCAACCCAACCCTTGCTTTTTGACAATCTCAGTCTCTTGTTTTCTTCATAGTACTCATCACAAGTTGAGTCTCCCTTGGCACCTCAGTGGCTGGCACAGCTCCTGAAAAGTAGAGTACCCTTAATAAATTTTTGTTGGAAAAATGATAAAATGAGCAAAGATATATATGGCATGTTACCTTCACTTTGCTTTTATTCAGACCTCTTATAGCTCCCTCAAATTACATTATTACTTTTTTTCTTTCTTATTTGTTGTCTGACTCTCCCAAAAGAAATCAAACTCCATCAGAAAAGAGACTTTTCCAAGTTCATCATATTACCCAGTGTCCAAAGCAGTGCCTGGCACATAGTAGGTACACGGTAAGTATTTGCTGAATGAGTGAATGAATGAGTACTTGTATCCCTAGGGTCAAGTGCAGTGCCTGGATCTTAATAAATGCTTAACAAATGGAAATGTACTCTGATTTCTGCTTATAATTTAGTAACAATTTGGTTTTGACACACATAGAGGCTATAATTAATGTTTCATATAGTCAAATGCAATAATAGACTATATTTTATAGATAGATAGTTCTCTTTCAGGAACAAGAAAGTATCTTTTGCCTCACTAAACCTTTACAATGGTCATCTGTTGCAAGTTCCCAATTGGTGGAGCTTTTCCTTATATTAGCACTTGGGTCATTTTGATCAAATGGTCCTCCACTACCTTCCTTTAAGGCTAATGAAAATCAATCTTGGGAGATGTTCTATTGAGACAGAGAAACAATGTGCCCTTCAAACAGCTGTTTTCATGACTAAATCCCACTTCAACTCTTTCAAGTATTGCCTGTAACACTCACAAAAGAAAACAAATCTCTCCTGACACAACATTTTGACCAAGTTCAATCTGGTTATTCATGTTATTCCAACTTTTTTTGGTAGAAAAGATAAACACGGTCTCTGAAAAAAAAAAAACACAACATAATCAAAAAAGCACCACCCAGGCCCTTCCAAGGCCGAGCCCTGGTTTCCAGATGCTCTCCTTTTTCAGCTTGGTCTAATTAAAGCTCCATATGTCAGCAACCCATCAGCTTCAGGTGTGATTCAGATTGCCCCAGAGCATCAGAAAACCTGCCAAGCTACCCAAGCATGAGAGTGAAGTTGAGAAATGTACTCCCCAGAACAAAGCCTATCATTACAAGGGGAAGACTTGTTTGGAGGAGGAGCAAAGTGATTATCTCTCCCCCTGCTTCAAATTTAGAAACATAGCAAAGATAATTCAGTTCAAATTCAGACCCTGTCTTAGGTCAGTGATGATGCTCTTAAGGGAGGTGTGGGACTTCTGAAGTCTAACTCCTGTTCAAACTTAGCTACCTCTCAAACTAATCCATGGTGTGCAAAAGATGTTGAGAAGCCTAGTGAGTCTGTACCTCCGCACAGTAGAAAGCTCACAGCATGTTTGTTTATTCTTCTTTTTTCCCTTAGTGTGTCAGATCTGAACTTTTTAATAGTGCCTCTGGGTCTGTAGTTAGACAAAAATGCAATTAGCTAACAGAGTTTGCTGGCTGTGGTAGCCAGAAGTTGAAAGATAACTCCCAACATGATTCAGTCATAGATGAAAACCAAACTCCTATGGGAGAGGAGGAGAGAATTCTCTTTGAATAAACAGGAACTTTGCTCAAAGGGGAAAAAAATGGAGAATGAGAAATTTTGTTTAGTGGGTACAGAGTTTCTGGAATGATGACAGAGTTCTAGAAATAGATAGTAGTGATGGTTGCACAACATTGAGAATACTTAATGCCACCAAATTGTGTACTTAGAAATGGCTAAAATGGGTGATAGAGGGGAACATGACATACTGTGGGATCCTAGCCCAGGGTGAATGGTGAACCGGATATTTTTTTTAAATAGTAAAAATGATAAATTTTTTGTTATGTTTATTTCACCACAATTTAAAAATATTCTGGAATACTAAAAATTTGGTACAATAGCTAAAAGTTAATTTTTAGAGTCCTGATATCTTCTTGTATCAGTTTACCAACTTCACTTGGAAATGAATCCCCATAGCTAAGGTATTTATACCAAGGGGAAAAAAAGCAGTAAAACAGTGCTCAAGTTTTATCATGTTGAAGAAGCATGTGGTCAATAGATATTACCTGTTGGAAGCATTGAGAGTACATATAGCACAAGAGCTAACTAGAAAATCTCTTTACAACTTTTTAGCAAGGTACTACTTTTCCTTAAATATTACTGTTCAAAGGCATCTAAGAACAGCTATCAAGGCCATTTGAGATCTGTTTCAGTCAAAATCAACAGAACTGAGAAGTCAGGAGAAGACAGAATAGAATTTACAATAAATAAATGTGTGGTAAATAGTCAGCAGAGTCTGAACTAACCTTTGATGAACTCATATAATTGGTTGCCTCAGATACTCTGATGGTACCCTAAATGATACCCTAGCATCTGTTTTACTTCTCAAATGCTTTCTCCACACTCCAAAATAATGTAGAGATTCCTTAATGATAATCATCTCTTGTATACTCCTTACATGGTTTACTGGGTTGAATTGTATCTTCTCAAAATTCATGTCCCTATTCAGTGTTAAAAATAAATGAACTATCAAGTCATGAAAAGACACACACAAAAAAACTGAAATGTGTATTACTAAATGAAAGAAGTCAATCTGGAAAGGCTATAATATATGATTCCAAAAATATGACATTCTGGACAGACAAAACTAAATTGTAAGTCAGATAAATGCCAATAGAAAATGAAGAATCATGTAATTTTACACAGAGACAGTAAAAAATTAGTGATAACCAGAGGTTAGGGAGGAGAAAAGCATGAATAGACAGAGCACAGAAAATGTTAAGGGCAGTGAAACTATTCTGCATGATAATATAATGATAGATGTATGTCACTATACATTTGTTCAAACCCATAGAGTGTCCACAAGACCAAGAATTCTAGTATAAACTATGAACTTTAGGTAATAATGATGTGTCAATGTAGGTTTACCAGTTGTAACAAATTTGCCACCTTGGTGGGGGAGGTTAATAGTAGAAGAGGCTTTGCATGCAGGGGGTGCAGGGGATATGTGAGACAGTTCTGTACCTTCTGCTCAATTTTGCTGTAAACCTAAAACCTCTCTTTTAAAAAAAAAGACTTAAAAAATAGTATAGAAAAGGATAAAAAAAATTCATGTCCACCAAGAACCTGAGTGACTTACTTGAAAATAGTGTTTTTGCAGATGTAATCAAGTTTAAGATGAAATAAAACCAGATTAGGGTGAGCCCTAAAATCCAATAGTTGTTGTCCTTATAAGGGAGAAATTTGGACATATAGACACACACACACACCCCCAAAGGGAAGAAGACCACTTGAAGATGAGGGCAGCAATTGGAGTGATGCAGCTACAAGCCAAGGAAGACCAAGGATTGCCAGAAATCACCATAAGGTAAGACGAGATAAGGAAGAATTCTTCCCTAGAACCTTCAGAAGGAGCATAGTCTTACCAGCGCCTTAGTTTTGGACTTCTGGCCTTTTCAACTGTGAGAGAATAAATTTCTATTGTTTTAAACCATCTAGATTTTGGTAATTTGCTATAGCAACCTTAGGAAACTAATACATTTGATGAGCCTTCACAATCCATACCACTTTGTCTCCTTTAAAGCTTCTTTACACGCCATGCTCCAGAAACAACAAATGATTTGTCATTACCCAAATACAGCATACAATTCCAATCTTCCATGCCTTTGTACAAGCTGTTCCTTCTACCTTGAAGGTTCTTCCACCCACTCCTTACTTACCTAAAACAATTTTACTCATTCTTCTAAGTTGTGAATAAACAAACATTATCTCTGTAAAGTCCAGAACACCCAGTGATCAAAGCTGGTCATGTTCTCCTCTATACCACATAAGTCCTAATGTTAGGAAATTTAGTTCTATCCTTTTGTATATTGCCTGTGCCTAACACAGTGCTTTATACATGATAGGCACTCAAAGGAGTTTCTTTAGATTAATAAATTATCAATTGATGACTTGATAGAAAACAATCAAACCCCCTAAAAAGCCAAAGAAAAATCACTACAAAGACAAAGAAGCAAATTTCAGTCTTATAAATTTAATTTTTGTAATTCACCAGCACTTTTCAACTATATAAAGCTGCTTTGGAAATAATACATTTGCAATCTAGTCTCAAGAGAACTAGTTGACATAATGGCATAAACTTATGTGTCTATATATTTTTAAAGTGTAGATTTCAATGAGTATGTGCCACTACACATTCATAATTAAACAGCATATTCTGAAGGAAATAGACCAACAGGTTGGTGATAAGAAGACTTCTGTTTGTGTTCTGGCTCTTTGAATGAGTTGACTCTTTTTCACTTGGTTTCCTCATGTGGAGTATAGGGTGCTCATATTAGGCCTTTGCTTTTTATAATTTTGAAGATTGTCTTACTCATCTTCCAAAAGTTGTTGGCATTTCTAAATGGTTTTGCATACAATTAGTTCTTAATTTAATAAATGAAATAATGTAAGGTCATGCAGTTTCAAATAAAACCAGCAAATAAGACAAAAGACCATTTCTATTTGATTTGGGAATGTAGTCAGAAACAGAAAATGCATCCAAACTCAATCACTCTATCCAAACTCAAGCTCACAGAATCATTCAATCCCTCACCCTTCTTTACATCTGCATCAGAGGCCTTAGTTCATTTGGTCTTCACAATCATAACTTAGATAATTAATTTGGTGCTAAAAGGTTCATGACTTCTTTGGATAGCCTAGATGATGATTCCTTTCATTTATGTTGGCAAGTTTTGATTGTATCTGTTCTTGTGGAAAAGGTTAGTGAGGAGTGGTGTCTTAGTCACTCCATGCTGCTATAACAAAGCACCATAGACCGGTTGGCTTTATAAACATCAGAAACTTAATTCTCACAATTCCAGAAACTGAAAGTCTGAGATCAGGGTGGCAACATGTTCCATTCTGGGAGGGCCTTCTTCCAGGTTTCAGACAGTCAACTTTTGTTTGTATCCTCACATGGCAGAGACAGGGCGACAGGGCAACAGAGCTCTCTAGGGTCTCTTTCATTTTATTTTTTATTTTTTTAGAAAGGAGGATTTATTAAGAGGACAGAAAAACTCCCACAGTGGTAGGGGACCTGAGGAGTTTGCCCTAGGGTCTCTTTTAAAGGGCACTACTCTCATTCATGTGGGATACATCCTCATTACCTAATTAATTCCCAAAGGTCCTACTTCCCAATACCATCACATTAGGGGTTAGGATTTCAACATCTGAACTTTGAGGGATCACAACATTTAGTTCAAAACAAGTGGGCATAAGAAAGAGCTCTTATCCTCTTATCCCTCACATTTTCTTCTTTAGTCTAAGAACTCCAAGGACAAAGTCTTTCCTTTTTCTTTCCTATATACCCTTGTCAGAGCTTACTAGAATATGATGCACAATTGATGAGGAGAAATCAACACAGTAAATTATTGAAAGTTTCAAAAAAACTAGAAAACTTAGAAATAATATTGTATGACCTCTATTATCTTGACATTTATAATAGAACAAGTCCCTTGTTAGCCCATGTAAAAAAACACAAAAAAGGATTGACCACTACCAAGAGGATCCTTGCCTTTGAAAAGAAACAAAAAGGGCAATTTTATATGAGGATATATTTGTCTAAATTGCAGCACTTTTGCAACCCCTAATGTAATGGTATTGGGAAGTGGGGCCTTTGGGAAGTGGGGCCTTTGGGAATTAATTAGGTAATGAGGATGTATCCCACATGAATGAGAGTAGTGCCCTTTAAAAGAGACCCTAGGGCAAACTCCTCAGGTCCCCTACCACTGTGGGAGTTTTTCTGTCCTCTTAATAAATCCTGCTTTCTAAAAAAATAAAAAATAAAATGAAAGAGACTCTAGAGGGCTCTGTTGCCCTGTCGCCCTGTTTCTGCCATGTGAGGATACAAACAAAAGTTGACTGTCTGAAACCTGGAAGAAGGCCGTCCCAGAATGGAACATGTTGCCACCCTGAAACAAAGAAAAATTTTTCTGTGTTCCTTTATTGTAAGGCTAAATAAACAATAGTTAGAAAGAAAAAGAGTGGGCTCTTATTTCTAATTATAGGCCTTTCAGAGTTTGTAGAGAAAAGAAAATATTTAGCCAAAATGTGCTGTCTCCGGAACTCCTACTTGATAACATCCTGTACAGTTGTGCACAATAACATCATTTCTCTCTGGATACATTGGAGATGAAAAAAAGGCAATTATAGTTACCAATGGACAACTCTCTAACTTAGGATGGCAAGTTTAGGACAAGATAAGTTAACAATACATTAATACCACTACTTCAGAACAACAACAAAAAATACAGGAAAGAAACATCTTGCAAACCAAGATCAGTAATGGGAAATTGCAAAAATCAGATTCTCCTAAGCCAAGAATATCCTCTTGGCAAAACCACTAGTTTCCTTAAGCGATGAAAAAATTTGACTCAGAAATGTATGAACATATTTATGAATACATATGTGTATTATACATATAATATATATAGTTATATATAATAAATCTTGTATAAATTAACACAGAGGTATAACACTTAATTCTCCACATTTGACATACTACTGAAACCAAATTTATAAATATAAACCAACTCCCTTCCAAGTACTCTCCAACACTCAGTTCTCTATAATTTATGTCACCTCATACTATACTTTTTGTTGCCAATCTTGTTAAATTTTATTATTCAACTAAATAAACTAATTACAAAAATAATTTTGTAATCAAAAAATTAAATACAAGTTTTGAATACAAATATAAAAATTTGCAACCAGTTATAAACATAAGCAATTTTGTTTATTCAAATCCTTACATTCCTTTCCTGTCTCTTAATGATATGTCAGGCAAACTCCATCACTTTTCTGACATTTTGGTTATAAAATTCACCCCATTGTAAAGCTCAATCTCACATTTCTTTCTTTACAATTCTTTCACTCTCTCTTCACTACCTAGACTTGTGACTTAGTGAAAGACCATTGTGCTCATCAGATATGATATGGGATATTCAACTTTTACTAGCCTCTTTTTATTTTAAGTTGGGAAAATATGACCATTGACCATTAGAGCCAAGGGCCTGAGAGTGGGAGTGGCCTATAAAACATTCATACCAAAGTATTTAAGAATTCTCCCTCTCCCCAAATATCCAATCCCTAAGAACCTATGCTGTGACCAGACCACCTCTACAAGAAACACTTAAGAAAGTATTGAACACAGAAGAAAAGGAAAAAAGAACAACAACATTCTTCACAAGAGTACAGGTAAAAGATTAAAAACACACATGATCCAACTCTAAAACCAAAAGAAAGACAACACACAAACAGGAAGAACAACAATTCTGTAAGAACATTATGATAGGGATCAACTCTCACATTTCAATAATTAGTTTGGATGTGAATGGACTAAATGCACCACAGAAAAGACATAGAATGACAAAATGGATAAAATATCACCAGGCAACAGTCCATTGCCTTCAAGAGACTCACCTCACTAGAAAGGACACTCACAGACTCAAAGTAAGAGGATGG
>NW_007257106.1:8335-12677 GCF_000164805.1 Carlito syrichta | reverse complement strand
CTGACCAGTTGGCAGGTGAGCGAGCTGACTAGGTAGCTGACCTGATGGAAAGTGAGTGAGCCCACTAGTTAGCTGACCAGATAGCTGAGTTGCTAGTAACTAGCTGATTTGCTAGCTGACTTGACTAGCTAGCTGACAAGAAAGCTGGCTATCTACCTAAACATAACAAGCTAGCAAACATGCTAACTAACTCTCTAGCTTGCTGACTTAGCTAGCCAGCTATCTGGCTACTGGCTGACTGACTTAACTATCTAGCTGACTAGCTAGCTGTCTAGCTAGTTGATTTAACTAGCTAGCTGACTAACAACCTGACTAGCTAGCTGACTTAACGAGCTAGCTGGATAGTTAGCTGACTTGCTAGCAGATTTAACTAGCTAGCTGGCTAGCTAGCTGGAGTATCTAGTTGACTAGCTTGCTGGCTGTCTAGTCAGCTAGCCAGGTGACTTAACTAGCCAGCAACCTGGTTGGCTAGACAGCTAGCCAGCTGGCTTAAGTAGTTATCTACCGGGTTGACTAGCTGGCTAGGCAGTTGGCTAGCTAGCTAGCGGGCTGGATACCTGGCTAGCAAGTTGGGATAAAAAGCCAGCCTTCTACCTGGAGAGTGGGACAGCCAGCTGGCTTAACTAGCCAGCCACCCTGCCATTCAGCCGGCTAGCCAGCCAGCTTAATTAGCTGGCCACCTATCCTATCAGCCTACTAACAAGTCGGTTTAACTTGCCAGCCACCTATCTTGACAGCTGGCTAACCAGCTGACTTAACTAGCTGATGTAACTAGATAGCCATCCTGCTAGCCAGCTGCCTTAACTAGTTAGTCACCTAGCTAACCAGCTGGACAGTCAGCTCACTTAACTCCCTGACTTAACTAACTAGCTATCCAGGTAACCAGCTGACTTAATTAGCTAGCTACCTACCTAGCCAGGTGGCTATCCAGCTGACTTAAATAGCTGACTTAACCAGCTAGCCAGCTGGCTAGCCAGCTGTCTTAATTAGCTTGCTACCTGGTTGGCTAGACAGCTAGCCAGCTCACTTAACTAGCTAGCTACCCAGCTGGCTAGCTGGCTAGGCAGCCGTTGTGCTGGCTAGCGGGCTGGCCAGCAGGCTAGCCAGCTGTCTTAAATAACCAGCCATCTGGCTGGACAGTGGGATAGAAAGCCAGCTTAATTAGCTACCCACCCTGCTGGTCAGCTGGTTAGCCAGCCAGCTTCATTAGCTGGCCACCTACCTGACCAGGCAGCTTACCAGTCGTCTTGACAGCCTCCTAGCTAGTCAGCTGGCTAGCCAGCTGACTTCACTAGCTGACTTAACTAGATAGTCATCCAGCTAGCCAGCAAGCCAGTCAGCTAGCCAGCTCACTTAACTCACTGACTTTACTAGCATGCCAGTTGTCTAGCCAGCTGACTTAATTAGCTAGCTACCTACCTAGCCAGGTGGCTAGCCAACTGACTTAACTACCTGACTTAATCAGCTAGCCAGCTGGCTTGCCAGCTGATTAACTAGTGAGATACCTAGCTAGCCAGTTGGCTTGCCACTTGAATTAACTAGCTGACTTATACAGCTAGCCAGCTGGCTAGCCAGCTGACTCAACTATCTGACATAACTCATTTCCTAGCTGGCTAGCCTGACTTAACTAGCTGACATCTCCAGCTAGCCAGGTGGCTAGCTGTTGGGAGCCAGCCATGGAGGCCCACTGAGCATTAGGGATCAGGAAGGGCCATTGACCCCGAGACCACTAGGATTCATTCGGGAGCTATTTGACCCCATTTCCTCCCCCTTCTACTCAGCACTAACCAGATTAAGCTCCTGTGAGTTCAACACATAAAAACTCTGAGACCAGGACTAACACAAGCTAACTTTAGAAGCTCATTGGCTCCCATTCTTCCACAAACTGCAGTTTTGGCTTTCACACAGCTTATAATTCAAACTCGGGTCACATCTAAGAGCCTTAGTATTGGTCACAGGCTTCTGGGTCATGAGTTTAGGATTTATTGAAAGTGTAAATTGTAGAATATAGTTTTAGAATACAGCCATTTTGTTGAAAGAATGCGGCTGGGTTACTTGCAGGTAGCCCACTGTGAACTTTGGAAAGGGCCACATTCCAAACATTCTGGGATGGGCCACTTTCGTTTGTAAAGTAAATACTTAAGCTTCTATAGAATCATTTAACTTGGCATAAATCAATCAGTTTAGGATGAAAACGGTTTATAGAATATATCAGTCATGGATTAGGATATCCTTTGTTATGGGATTTTAAGATTGTCATATGAAAATGGTTTAAAGGCAATCATTTATTAAGTTTTCATGGATTAAGTTTTCTGGTGGGTGGGGGACGCCCCTCCCACATCTGACTTTGTGTATAAAAGTTCCTTTGTAATTCCCAATATCACACATCGCTTCTGCACTAGACTGGAGTCCAGTCTCTTTCTTTCTCTATCTCTCTCTTTTTCCCCCCAAACGCCGACACCGTCTCCACCTTTGGGGTACCCTGAACACGACTGGAGCTGGTCTCCAGCAGCTAGCAACCTGACTTAACTAGTTAGCTACTGACATATACCGCTGGCTTGCCTGGTGAATTAACTACCTAGCTACATATCTCATCAGCTGGCTAGCGAGCTGACTTAATTAGTTGACTTAATTAGCAAGACAGCTGACTGGCCAACTGACTTAACTAGCTAGCTACATAGCTAGACAGCTGCAAAGCAAGATGAATTAACTAGCTTACTTAAGTAACAAGCCAGCTGTCTAGCCAGCTGGATTAACTAGCTTGGTACCTAGCTACCTATCTGCCTAGCCAGCTGACTTAACTAGTTGACTTAACCAGCTAGCAGCTGGCACAACTAGCAGACATAACTAGTTAGCCAGCTAGCTACACAGCTAAATTAACTAGCTCTCTACCTAGGTAGCTAGCAGGCTAGTCAGTTGACTTATGCAGCTGAGTTAATTAGCTAGACTGCTGGCTCTCCAAATGACTTAACAAGCTCACTACCTAGCTAGCCATCTGGCTAGCCAGCTGACTTAACTAGCTGACTTAAATAGTTGGCCTGCTTGCCAGACAGCTGAATTAACTAGCCAGTTGACTTAACTAGGTGACTTAAGTAGCTAGCCAGATGACTAGCCAGCTAACAAGTAACAAGCTACCTAGCTAGCCAGCTGGATATTCAGCTGACTTAACTAGGTGGCTTTACTAGCTAGCCAGTGGGCTAGACAGCTGACTTAACTATCTACCTACCTAGCAAGCCAGCTGTCTATCCAGTTGACCTAACTAGGTGACTTAAGTAGCTAGCCAGCTGGCTAGCAGGTTGACCTAACTGCCTAGCTACCTAGCTAGCCAGCTGGATAGACAGCTGAGTTAACTAGCTAACTACCTATGTAGTTAGCTTGCCAGCAGACTTGACTACTTAGCTACCTACCTAACCAGCTGGCTACTGAGCTGACTTAACTAGGTTGCTTAACTAGCTGTTTAACTGGCTAGCCAGCTGACTTAACTAGCTAGCTACTCAGAGAGGCAACTGGTTAGCCAACTGACTTAGCTCGCCTAATTAACTAGCTAGCAAGCTGACTTAACCAGTTGACTTAACCAGCCAGTGACCTAGCTAGCCAACTGACTTAACTAGCTGGCTTAATTAGCTAGCTACCCAGCTAGCAATCTAGCTAGCAAGCTGACTTAACTAGCTGATTTAACTAGTTAGCTAGCTGACATAACTAACTGACTTATATAGCTAGCTTCCTAGCTAACCAGCTGAATTAACTAGCTGAAATAACTAGCTAGCCTGATGGATAGTCATCTGCCTTAACTAGTTTTTTAACTAATTAACCAGTTGGATAGCCAACTGACTTAATGTGCTGACTTAACTAACTAGCCAGCTGGTTTCCAGCTGACTTAACTAGTTGACTTAACCAGCTAGTCACCTGACTAGCCAGCTGACTTAACTAGCTGGCTAACTATCTAGCAAGCTGGCTAGGCACCTGACTTACCTAGCTGACTTAAGCTAGCAAGTTGGCTTGCCAACTCTCTTAACTAGCTAGATACCTACCTAGCCAACAGGCTAGTCAGTTGACTTAACTAGCTGACTTGAACAGCTAGCCTGCTGGCTTGAAAGCTGACTTAACTAACTAGCTACTTACCTTGCCATTTGGTTAGCCAGCTTTCTTAAATAGCTGAATTAACCAGCTAGGCAGCTGGCTAGTCAACTAATTCAACTACCTCGCTACCTAGCTAGCCAGTTGGTTTACCAGCTGATTAATTAGCTGATTGACTGGCTAGCCGCTAGCTAGACAGCTGACCTAAATAGTTAGCTAACTAGCTCACTACCTCGTTAGCCAACTGATTTAAACAGTTAGCTAA
>NW_007257106.1:7542-8315 GCF_000164805.1 Carlito syrichta | reverse complement strand
AGGGTGACAAAAATTATTAGGCTCTGTTATGTTTAACAAGGCTTTTACTTTGTGTCATAAATTAAGTCTAGTGCTATAGTTAGTGTTTTATAGCTACTTTGAAGATTGTTTTAAGTTCATAAGTTTAAGTTCACACAATGATAAAGCTGGTACTCAAACATAATAATAATTGCTCCACTGCCTATCTTAAGACAAAGATGTTTTCCAGGAGGTTGCCAAGCATAAGGGAAAACAGCCAAATCACCATTATCCTAAACTTAAAAGCTCATTGGCAATTTGCAACCATAATAATTTTAGTTGTGTTAGTTTTATTTCATTATGTTTCATTCACTTTATATGTTTATCCAGAGTAAAGATTTGTGTATGTATTTTCACAGTAAGTGACTTTCATAGTTATTCTTTAAATGCTAGCCACTGTTGTTTGGTCAAGTTAATGGTCTTCATGTTCCTACTATCACTAGATACAATCTATAGTTTTGTACTAGTGATTTTAAGGCTTTTTTAATTAGACTAGTGATGTGGAACCGAAATCAAAGTAAACTTTGTATGCATGATGTTTAGTTTAAGTGAAACTCCTTTTACACTTATCTCAGACTCATTAACTGAAAGTAGATACTGTTTTTGGCTTATTCGTTTCTTCTAAAGACCGCTAGATGGTGGTAACTTTTAAAACATATGTACGTGAAGGAATTTTCTTTGTCTTGCCCCTTTTACAAATGCTATAAAAGCTTTCTGTTAACTAATAAAGGATGTCATCTGCTCAGAAAGCAGGT
>NW_007257106.1:0-7522 GCF_000164805.1 Carlito syrichta | reverse complement strand
TCCAACTGACTTAACTTGTTAGCTAACTAGCTAGCTAGCCTACTCAACCAGCTTACTCAAACTGTTTGATAACCAGCTAGCTAGCTGACTCAACCAGCTGACTTAACCAGTTAGTTAACTAGCTAACTACCTGACTCAACCTCTGACCTAATCCATTTGCTAGCGTGCTAGCTAGCTGTCTTAACCAGCTGACTTAATTTGAAAGCTGACTTAACTAGCTGAATTATTTAGGTGACAACTAAATTTGCTGACTTAACTGACCAACGTAACTAGTAAGCTAGTTGACTTTACTACCTGAATTAAATAGTTAGCTAACCCTTTAACTAGCTGAATAAGTAGCTGACTTAACTAATTAGCTTGCCAGTTAGTTAACAGACTAAAGTACCTGACTTAAATAGTTAACTAACTAGTGAGCTAGCTGACTTAGCTAGCTAGCTGGTTAGCTAGCTGACATAGCTAGCTGACTTAACTAGTTGGCTAAGGAGATAGCTAGCTGACTTAACGAGTTGGTTAATGAGTTAGCTACCTCTTTTAACTAGTTGGTAAATGAGTTAACTAGCTGACTTAACTAGTTTTTTTAACTAGTTAACTTTGTAACTTAACTTGTTGGCTGACGAGTTGGCCCACTAATCAGCTCTCTTAACTAGTTGGATGGCTGGTGTGATGAACTAACTAGTTGGCCAATTAGAAGGCCGACTAGTTAACTGGCCTAACTTGTCAGCAAAGAGTTAGTTGAGCTAACTTGTCAGCAGACAAGTTAGCCAACTAGTCAGTCGATTGGTTAGCTGGCTTTACTAGTTGGCAGGCTAGGTGGCTGACTGGTTAGCTGTCTTAACTAGTCGTCCCACGAGTGAGCCAATAGGTAGGCTGACTTTACTAATTGTCTGTCAAGTGAGCCGACATGTCAGCTGGCTTTTCTAGTCGGCTGGCATGTGAGTTGACTGGTCAGCTGACTTAAGTAGTCAGCCAGCATGTGAGCTGACTGGTCATCTGAACTTAGTCAGCTGGTGAGTGAGTCGACTGGTCAGAGGACTAACAAGTAGGCCAGCAAATGAGCCGTCCTGTGAGTCAACTTAAGTAGTCAGCCTGCATGTGATGTGACAGGTGAGCTGGCTTAACTAGTCAGCTGGTGATCAAGCCGAATGCTGAGCTGACTTAACTAGTCAGCTGTGAGCAAGCCGACTAGCTAGCTAACCTGTTGGCCTGTGAGCAAGCTGACAAGTTAGTTTACCTGCTGGCAGTTGAGGGAGACAACTAGTAACCTGACCTGAGGGAAAGTGAGTGAGCCCACTAGTTAGATGACCAGCTAGCTGAGTTGATAGCCGACTAGTTAGCTAAATAACTTGCTGATTTGCTAGCTGACTTAACTAGCTAACTCACTAGCTAGCTGGCTATCTAGATGATATAACATGATAGCAATCTAGCTGTCTAACTAGCTGGCTTAACTAGCTAGCTGAATAGTTAGCTGAGTTGCTAGCTGACTTAATTAGCTAGCTGGATAGCTAGCTGACTTTATTAGCTGACTAGAAAGTTAACTGGAGAGTTGGCTATCCTGCTGACTTAAGTAGCTAGCTACATGTTTGGCTAGAGTGCTAGCCATCTGGCTTAACTAGATAGCTATCTGGCTGACTAGCTGGCTAGGGAGCCAGCTAGCCACCTAGTGTGCTGGCCAGTTGGCTAGCCAACTGGCTTAAATAGGCAGTCTGCTGCTGGAAAGTCGGATAACCAGCCGATTTAACTAGCCAGCCACCCTGCTGGTCAGCCGGCTAGCCAGCTGACTTAACTAGCTGGCCATATACATGGCAAGCCTGCTAACCAGTCAGATTAACTTGTCAGCCACTAGCTAGCCAGAAGGCTAACTAACTGACTTAACTAGATGACTTAACTAGATAGCCATATGGCTAGCCACCTGGCTTAACTAGCTAGCCACATAGCTAGCCATCCATCTAGCCAGCTAACTTAACTCGCTGACTTAACTAGGTGGCCATCCGGCTAGCCAGCTGACTTAATTAGCTAGCTACCTACCTATCCAAGAGGTTAGCCAGCTGACAACTAGCTGACTTAACCAGGTAGCCAGCTGGCTAGTGAGCTGACTAAAGTAGCAGGTGACCTAGCTAGCCAGTTGGCTAGACACTTGAATAAATTAGCTGACTTAACCAGCTAGCCAGCAGGTTAGCCAGCAGACTCAACTAATTGACTTAACTAGTTAGCCAGCTGTCTAGCCAGTAGACATAACTAGCTGACAACACTAGCTTGCCTGGTAGCTAGCCAGCTGACTTAATTAGCTAGTTACCTAACTAGCCAGCTGGGAATCCCGCTGAATTAACTAGCTGACTTAAATAGTTAGCCACCTGGCTAGCCAACTGAAAACTAGTTTGCTACCTAGCTAGCCAGCGGGCAAGCCAGCTGACTTAACTAGCTGATTTAAATAGCTAGCAAGCTTGCTGGACAGCTGACATAACTAGCTAGCTAACAAGCTAGCAAGCTCTCTAGCCAGCTGACTTAACTAAGTTACTTAACTAGCTAGCCAGCTGGCTATTTAGCTGGCTAGCTGACTTGCTGATTGAGCTGATTAGCTAGCTGATGACCCAGCTGACTTAATGAGCTAGCTGACTCCCAAGCTGACTAGTTAGCTGACTAGCTAGCCACCTACCTCACTAGCTAGCCACCCACCAGACCAGCCTGCTAATGAGCCATCTTAACTTGACATATCTAGCTAGCTACCAAGCTAGCATGCTGGCTAACCAGCTGACTTAACTAGCTGACTTAACTATATAGCCATCTGGCTAGCCAGCTAGCTAAACTAGCTATCCATCTAGCTATCCAGCTGGCTGGCTAGTTAACTTGAATCACTGACTTAACTAGCTCTCTACCTAGCTATCCAGTTGGATAGCCCACTGAAAAAACTAGCTGACTTAATCTGCTATCCAGCTGGCTAGCCAGCTCACTCAAGTAGCTGACTTAACTAGTTATCCAGCTGGCTAACCAGCTGACAATTAGCTCACATCATTAGCTAGAGAGGTGTCTAGCCAGCTGACTTAACTTGCTAGATACCTATGTATCCCGTTGGCTTGCCAGCAGACTTAACTACCCAGCTTCCTTGCTAACACCTGGCTAGCGAGCTGAGTTACCTAGGTGACTTAAAAAGCTAGCCAGTTGACAAGCCATCTGACTTAACCAGCTAGCCACCCAAGCTAGGCAGGTTGGTAGACAGCTGACTTAACTAGCTAGCCAGTTGATGTAACCAGCTGACTTAACTAACTAGCTCCCTAGAAAACCAGCTGACTTTACTAGCTCAAATAACTAGCTAGCTTCATAGCGAGCAATCTAGCAAGTATGCTGACTTAACTAGCTGACTTAACAGACTGGCTACCTAGCGAGCCAGTTGACTTTACTAGCTGAAATAACTAGCCAGACAGCTGTCTAGCCATCTGAATTAACTAGCTTTTTAACTATCTAGCTGGCTAGCCAACTGACTAAATGAGGTGAGTTATCTAGCTAGGCAGCTGGTTAGCCAGCTGACTTAGTTGATTATCGAGCTAGACAGCTGGCCAGCCAGGTGTCTAAACTAGCTGGCATTACTAGTAATCCAGCTGGCTAGCCAGCTGATTTAACTAGCTCTCTACTTCTATAGCCATCTGGATAGCCAGCTTTCTTAACTAGCTGTCTTAATTAGCTAGTCAGCCAGCTTGCCAACTGATGTAACTAGGTCACTACCTAGTTAGACAGCTAGCAAGCCAGCTGACTTAACTAGCTGCTTTAACTAGCTGGCCTGCTTTCTAGTCAGTTGAATCAACTAGCTTGCTGCATAGCTAGCCAGCTGGCTATCCAACTGAATTAACTAGGTGAATATCTTGCTATCAAGCTGTCTAGCGATCTGACAACTAGCAAGCTACCTACCTAGACAGCTGTCTAGTCAGCTGACTTAAGTTGGTCACTAAAGTATCTAGATAGCTGGCTAGACAGCTGAAACAACTAGCAAGCTACCTAGCTAGCATGCTGGCTTGCCAGCTGACTTAACTAGCTGAATTAACTAGCTAGCCAGCTGGCTAACCAGCTGAATTATTTTCCTAGAAAACTAGCTAGCCAGCAGGCTAACCACTTGACTTAACTAGCTGAATTAACAAAATAGCCAGTTGGCTAGCCTGCAGAATTAACTAGTTAGCAACCTAGCTAGACAGGTGAATAGCCAGTTGAATTATCTAGCTGACATAACTAGACACCTGATGGCTAGCCAGCTGACTTAACTAGCTAGCTACCCAAGCTAGGTAGGTGGCTAGCCAGCTGACTTAATTAGCTGACTTAACTATCTAGCAAGCTGACATAACTAGCTAGCTACCTAGCAAACCAGCTGACTTTTTACTAGCTGAAATAACTAGCTAACTTCCCAGCTAGCTAACTAGCAAGCAAGCAGATTTAACTTGCTGATTTAACTGGATGGCTACCTAGCTAACCAGTTGACATTACTAGCTGAAATAACTAGCCAGACACCTGTCTAGCCATCTGAATTAACTAACTTTTTAAATAGTTATCGAGCTGGCTAGCCAACTGACATTATGAGGTGACAACTAGCTAGCCAGCTGACTTAACTAGTTGATTAACTAGTTAGGCAGCTAGCCAGTCAGGTGATTAAACTAGCTGGCATTACTAGTTATCCAGCTAGCTGGCCAGCCGACTTAACTAGCTCCTTCCCTCTCTAGCCATCTGAATAGCCAGCTTTCTTAACTAGCTGAATTAATAAGCTAACAAGCTGACTAGCCCACTGACTCAACTAGGTCACTACCTAGGTAGCCAGCTGGCTAGCCAGCTGACTTAACTAGCGGTTTTAATGAGCTAACCTGCTTAATAACCAATTGAATTAACTAGCTTGCTACATAGTTAACCAGCTGACTATCCCGCTGAATTAACTAGGTGACTTATCTTGCTAGCAAGCTTACTAGTGAGCTGACATTACTGGCAAGCTACCTATCTAGCCAGCAGGCTAGTCAGCTGACAACTTGGTCATTTAACTATCTTGCCAGCTGGCTAGACAGCTGACATATCTAGCTAGCTACCAAGCTAGCATGCTGGCTTTCCAGCTGACAACTAGCTGAATTATCTACGTAGCCAGCTGGCTAGCCAACTTAATTATTTTCCTAGCTACCTAGCTATCCAGCAGTCTAGCCAGCTGACTTGACTAACTGACTTATCGAGGTAGCCAGCTGGCTAGCCAGCAGACTTAGCTAGCTGGATCCTTAGCTAGACAGGTAAATAGCCAGCTGATTTATCTAGCTGACATAACTAGACATCTGACGGCTAGCCACCTGACTTAAGTAGCTACATACCTACATATCCTGCTGGCTTGCCAGCTGACTTAAATACCTAATTACCTAGCTAACATGCTGTCCAGCGTGCTGATTTAACTAGGTGACTTAACTAGCTAGCTAGCTGACTAGCCAGATGACTTAACTTGCTAGCTAGCTGGCTAACCAGTTGACTTAACTACCTACCTATCCTGCTAGGCAGATGGCTAGCCTGCTTACTTACCTCGCTGACTTAACTAACTAGTAAGCTGACTTAACTAGCTGACTTAATAGCTAGCGACTTAACTTGCCAGCTGACTTAACTAGCTGATTTTACTAGCTAGCTACCTAGCTAGCTATCATGTAGCTACGTGACTTAACTAGCTGACTTACATAGCTAGCTAACTGACATATGTAGCTGACTTAAATAGCTACCTACGTAGCTAGCCAGAGTACTTAAATAGCTGAAATAACTAGTGAGCCAGCAGGCTACCAATCTGAAGTAACTAGCTTTTTAACCAGCTAGCCAGCTGGCTAGTCAACTAACATAATGAGCTGACTTAACTAGCTAGCCAGATAGTTAGCTGGTTGACTGAACTAGCCGACTGAACTAGCTGTCCAGCTTACTAGCCAGGTGACTTAATTGCCTAGCCACATATGTAGCCAGCAGCCTAGCCAGCTGACTTAACTAGCTGACTTAACGAAGTAGCCAGCTAGCTAGCTGGCACACTTAACTAGCTAGCTACCTGGCTACGCAGCTGTGTAGCCAGCTGACTTAACTAGCTGACATAACTGGATAGTTTGATTCCTACCAGCTGACTTAACTAGCTACCTACCTACATAATCTGCTGGCATGCTGGCTGAATTAACTATCTATCAACCTAGATAACCTGATGTCCAGTATGCTGACTTAACTAGGTTACTTAATTAGCTACCCAACTAGCTAGACATCTACCTTAACTAGCTTGCTACCCTGCTAGACAGCTGGCTAGCAGGCTGACTTGACTAACTGACTTAACTAGCTAGCCATCTGCCTTATCTAGCTGACTTAATTTGCTAGCTGCCTATCCAACCAGCTGGCTTAACTACCTGACTTAACTATCTAGTAAACTTGCTAGAAAGCTGACTGGCCAGATGACTTAAGTAGGTGACAACCTGCAAGCCAGCTGACTGCCAGCTGATTAATTAGCTAGCCAGATGGCTGGCCAGCTGAATTAACTAGCTGTCTTAACCAGCTAGCTAGCTGGCTAGCCAGCTGACTTAACAACTTAGCTACCTAGATAGCCAGCTGGAAAGCAAACTGAATTCACTAGCTGACTTAACTAGCTATCCCGCTAGAAGCCAGTTGACTTAACTAGCTTGCAACCTAGATAGACAGCTGGCTTGCCAGCTGATTTAACTACTTGACTTAAACAGCTAGCCAGCTGACTCAACTAGATGACTTAACTAGTGAGCCAGATGGATAGCAAGCTGACTTAACTAGCTCTCTACCTACCTAGCTAGCTGGCTAGCCAGCTGAATTAACTAACTGAATTTTTTAGCTAGCCAGCTTGCTAGCCAACTGAGTTAACTATCTCGCTATCTAGCTAGTCTGCTGTCAAGCCTCCTGACATAACTAGCTGACTTACATAGCTGGCCTGATTGTTAGTCAGCTGAGTTAACTAGCTTGCAATATAGCTAGCCAGCTAGCTAGTCAGTTGGCTTAACTAGGTTACTTAACTATCTAGCCAACGGGATAGACAGCTGATTTAAATATCTAGCTACCTAGCTTGCCAGCTGTCGAGCCAGCTGACGTAACTAGGTAGCATAACTAGCTAGCCAGCTGGCTGGCAGGCTGATTTAATTGCCTGGCTACCTAGCTAACCAGCTGGATAGACAGCTGACTTAACTAGCTAGCTACCTTTGTAACCCGCTGGTTTGCTAGCTGACTTAGTTACCTAGCTACCTAGCTAACCAGCTGGCTAGTGAGCTGACTTAATTAGGTTGTTTAACTAGCTAGCTAGCTGGCTAGCCATATGACTTAAATAGCTAGCTACCTAGCTGGGAGCTGGGTAGCCTTCTGACTTATCTTGCTGACTTAACAAGCTGGAAAGGTGACATAACTAGCTGGCTTAACCAGCTAGCTACCTAGCTAATAACTTTTTAACTAGCTAAGCAGATGGAGAGCCAACTGACTTAACGAGCTGATTAATTAGCTAGCCAGCTGGTTGCTAGGTGACTTAACTAGCTGACTTAACCAG
>NW_007257105.1:221370-222297 GCF_000164805.1 Carlito syrichta | reverse complement strand
AAGCCATCTGCACCAGGGCTTTTTTTTTTTGTAGGTAGTTTTCTTATTATGTAGATGATTTCCTTGATTGCTATTGGTCTATTTAGGATCTCAATTTCTTCTTGTTCCAACCTAGGTAGGTTGTGTGATGTCAGAAAATCCTCCATTTCATTAAGGTTTTCAAGTTTGTTTTCATATAAGTGTACATAGAAGTCTCCAATGATCTTTTGTATTTCTTCAGGGTTAGATGTGACTTCATCTTTTGTGTTTCTGATTGTGTTTATTTGGGTTTTTTCTTGTTTTTTCTTGGTCAGTCTAGCTAGGGGACCATCAATTTTATTATCCTTTCGAAGAACCAGCTTTTTGTTTCATTGATTTTTTGTATTATCTTTTTGTCTTCTATGTCCTGGTTTTGGCTTTTATTTTGGTGATCTGGATTCTTCTGCTGAAATTAGGGTTTTTGTGGTCTTGCTTTTCCAACTTCCTTAGGTGGCTTGTTGGGCTGTTAATTTGTGTTCCTTCCATTTTCTTCATGTGTGTTTGTAGGGATATAAATTCCCCTCTTACTACAGCTTACCCTGAGATTTTGGTAAGATGTTTCTCATTTTCATTTGTTTCTAGGTATCTTTTGATCTCTGTTTTGATTTCATCATTGACCCAGGAGTTGTTTAGCATCATGCTGTTTAGTGTCCATGTCTTTGTGAATTTTGAAGGGAACTTGGTGGTGTTAATGTTTTTTTTTATTCCACTGTGGTCTGAGAAGGTGCATGGTAGAATTTCAGTACTTTTAAATTTGCTTATGCTTGATTTATGGCTAATGATGTGGTCAATCTTAGAATACATTCCATGTGATGATGAGTAAAATGTGTATTCTATGATCTTTGGATGGAGTGTTCTGTAGGTATCAATTAAGTTCATTTGGTCCAGAGTCACATTGAGGTTCTGGAT
>NW_007257105.1:218634-219892 GCF_000164805.1 Carlito syrichta | reverse complement strand
CCTTTCCCTCCCCTTCTTTAATTCTGTTTTTGAGGGAAGGTGGGGTTGCTTTTGTTTCACTTCTGGAATATCCTGTTCTTCCTTATGAGGGTCTTCTGGCTTTGTTCACTTTTGAGGTTGGAGTGTGGGCTGAAAACTGTAATTTTTTGCAGTTTTGAGGTTTAATTGAGGGGGAAGCTGTGGTTCAGAATGTATAGGCTGATTCTAGCATCCACAAACAGGTGTATGAGCACACTGGAACCTCTTTCCCTCTGCCTTACAATCTGTTCATTTAGCAGTATGTAGTCTTGGTCCCTAGATTAAGATGGAGGTATAAAAGAGGAAAATAGAGCCAGGCTCGGTGGCTCAGCCTGTAATCCTGTGCCTTTGGGAGGCTGAGGTGAGTGAATTGCCTGAGCCCGCGGGTTCGAGACCCGCCTGGGCAGCGAGACCTCATCTCTACAATAAATCAAAAAATCAGCCGGGCGTGGCAGCACATGCCTGTAATTCCGGCTACTCGGAAGGCTGAGGCAGAAGGATCGCCGGAGCCCAGCAGGTTGAGGCTGCGGTGGCCGGGAGCAGCCACTGCACTACAGTCTGGATGACAGAGTGAGACTCCAACTCAAAAAAAAAAAAAAGAAGAAGAAAATAATGGAGGAAGGGGGGGTCAATAGGAAGTTAGAGAGAGAGAATGAGAGGGAAAACAGACATACATACCAACTATCAGGGGAAAAAGAGACACAAGGCCAGAAAGATGTGAAAAAAGACATGTAAGAAAGATTCCCTAAAGAACACTGATAGCTAGACAGAGACAGACCAATATAATCATGAAACAGTGTAAGTCAGAAGGCAAACAACAAAAGTGATCAAAATAAACAGTCAAAATGATAAAATCATAAGTCACACTAAGAGATCAGACTAAAATCACTTCAGCTCTGATCTCCAGCCTCTTCCCTTTGTTTTTTGTTGCAGGCAGCTAGATTTACTCACAGTTTGGCTTTTGCTGCCTGGGAGTTGCTTTTGTCTGATTCAGCGTCGGGGTGGGGCTTTGTCTCCTGTTTAGCGACGATACCTTAGGAACCGAGGTGGGGGCTGTTGATAGGTGGGCGGGGCAATGGAAGTCTCTGCCTGGAGAATGGCTAAGGCAGTTTTTGCAGATCCGTTTCTCTCAGCTTGTCTGGGTCCCCAAGTTTCGGGTCACGCCCTGAGTGCCTCAGCCAGGGTGGGCCCAGAGCTCCAGAGCTCCAAAGGGCAGGTGGTGGGCAGCGAGAGTGGCCCT
>NW_007257105.1:206016-218178 GCF_000164805.1 Carlito syrichta | reverse complement strand
AGTCCATCTATGCTGTCGCCATCTTGCCCCTCTTCCTCTATCTTTTTCTTACAAAAAAAAAGCTAAAGACTATGTGATTTACATTTTCTGAGCTCAACATAGCATTAGTATTCCCTAAGGGAGTCCCAGCAAACATCAAAGCGAAATCACACTGCCAACTCAAGTCATTCCTGTATTATCTAGTAATATTGGATGTTTTCACTCCCAAATTTTAAAGTAAATCTTATTAATGAAAAAGAACAAATTAGAGTTTATTTGATAAACTAGGGCTTTGTTTTGTGTATGTGTATAAAACATAAAATCGTTCCCCAATAAATGAGATACAGAAAAGGCAATTTTTTAAAAGTCAGATCCAATTCAGAGCCATTTCACCAGGATGGACAAGTACAACATGAGACATTATTGGAGATTTCTTTCTTTCCAATGCTTCAGTGCAGGGGTTTTCCCTCAACAAACTGAAATTATCTTTTGGAGGGTGAGCCCCCTGGAGTACAGGTTTCCCCTGCTAGACAGGTGTTCTAGGAACCCATCAGTACCCATGTACTAGCTAGTGTTATTGTGAAAGGCTATGAGAAGCTTCAGTCAAATTTGTTTTTTTAGTCTTTCAACACATTTGCCCATTTTATGATGGGTGATTTATGAGAGCACTTACCCATACCATATTGAGTGTTCAACAGTTTTTGACCAAAACTGGCATGGTCTCCATGCCCCACCCTCTATATTCACCTAGTCTCACCCAAGCAACTTTTTTTGTTTCACTGAATGAAAAAAAGCCCTCAAAGAGAAATGTTTTGCTAATGTGGAAGAGGTGAAACAACAACAAAAAAAGGTAGAGACTCTAAAAGTCATCAAAATTGACAAATTGAAAAACTGAGCAGTGAAAAAAGCATCTTGATAGGTGCGCTGCATGAAATGGAAAGTGTTTTGAAGGGGACTGAAGTCGAACATGTAAGAATAAATGCACAATTTTCTATAAATAAATTCTGAGTTTTTAGGGGGTCTCCCTTATAATCTGGGAACCAGATAGAGGCATGTTCCTGGTTGCTACCCTTCACCACACCCTCACACCTCAGTTTTTTTAAATTAAAGAATAAGTACCTGCCAGGAAGATAAATTTGTTAGCTAGTTAAGATTTTATTTAGTTGTGAAATCCAGAGAAAAAAATTACTGAGGGACTTAGAGATGAGATAGAAAAGGAAGGCAGGAAAAAAGAAAGAAACAGAGAGAGGGAGGGAGGGAGGGAAGGAAAGAGGGAGGGAAGGAGGTAGGGAAGAAGGGAGAGAGAGAAATGGTAAAATTTAGAATTTCAATAAAGAATCAGCATATGCAAAGTAGTTTGCACTGAAGAGGTTATTTATGCTAAGGCAAAATCACATGAACAGGCTTCAAGTTAGAAATTACTAGAGCAGCTGGGCGTAGTGGCTCACACCTGTAATCCCAGCACTTTGGGAGACAGAGGTGAGAGGATTCCTGTGTCTAGGGGTTCGAGACCAGCCTGTGCAACTTAGAGAAACCTTGTCTCTACAATAAACCAAAAAATTAGCCAGGCATGATGGCACGTGCCTGTGGTTCCTGCTACTTGGAAGGTTGAAGCTAAAGGATCACCTGAGCCAAACAGGTCGAGGCTGTGGTGGCTGTGAACGTGCCACCACACTCCTGTCTGGGTGACATAGTGAGACCTACTCAAAAAAAAGAAATTACTAGTGCCATATTAAGCAACTGGGACTTGCACTGACAGGCAACAGATAATAGACTAAGAATTAGAACTTGGAAATTAGTAACTACTGTCACAGTAGTGATACATTTTCTTTCAAATGAATTGTGTGTGTGTGTATGTGTATGTATGTGTATATACATATATATATATATTTTTTTTTTGATCAGCATCTCACTCTGTCTCCCAGGCGGGAGTGTAGTAGCATGTCACAGCTTACCATCACCTCGGCCCCCTGGGCTCAGGCAATCCTTCCACCTAAAGTTCCTAAGTAGCTGGGACTACAGGAGCATGCCACCACACCCGGTTAATTTTTTTGTATTTTTGTAGAGATGAGGTCTTGCTATGTTGCCCAGGCTGGTCTTGAACTCCCAGTCTCAAGCAATCCTCCCACCTCAGCCTCCCAAAGTACCACTTTTTGCGTAGAGAGTTCAAGCTTTCCATATGCAGTGTTACTGTTGGTCTTTGTTAATCCAAGTTACACATTTCTAAAATCTCTTATACAATATACCGAGTCCCCCTCCATTAGTATATTTCTAAGTAAAAAGCATCATAGAAATGGCTTCCATTTTAAGGCTGACTTTTATTTGATGGCACTTATTCAACAATTAATATTTTACAAAATTACCTTCTATTTGATACAGTCCATATTGTGAAGACAATATTTTCACTCCCCACCCATAGTTTTCAGTTAAAAAAAAAATCTACAGATCACTGTGGTCAGCAGCAGCTGAGTAGAAAACGTGACTTTGCACATACATCCTTCCCTGAGTTCAAACACTCTGTATAGTTCAGTGCTGTGATCTCCAAGAACCTGGCATTCTCACTGCACAGCACTATATACATGGATCTCTGGGTGATAAACTCATGGTATATAGACATTGGGGCTGAGTTATGTTAAGACATCAAATAAAAGATTGCTCTCCCATATACATCAAATGCACATAGTCCCCTCTGTCTATGCCCGCAAACAAATCTGTCCAAGATAAACTGCAAATAAATAGAATTTAAGTAACTATTTATTCCACAGTTTCCAAAACGTTGGTAGAATGAAATTAATTAATTAATTTAAAAATAGCCCAGGCACTTAGAACTCTGCTCCTGGCCAGGTGCAGTGGCTCATGCCTATAATCCCAGCGCTTCAGAAGGTCACAGTGGGAGCATTGGTTGAGCCCCAAAGCTCAAGACCAGCCTGGGCAACATAGCAAGACCTCATCTCTACAAAAAATCAATACATTAGCTGAGCGTGGCAGTGCATGCCTGTAGTCCCAGCTACTTGGGAGGCTGAGGTGGAAGAAAGGCTTGAACCAAGAGGTCAAGGATGCGCTGAACCATGATTGTACCACTGCACTCCAGCCTGGGTGACAGAATGAGACATTCACTTAAAAAAAAAACTTAAAATTAAAAAAATTAAAAATCCAAGTTATTGTGCAGGATCTTAGTCATCTTAAATGTATTTTATGTGAGCTAAATCACTTGGTATATGAAAGGTTAGCTGAAGCATTTGGAAGAGTTCCGAATAATAGCTAGGCTTAACCTAGCTCAAATGCGGAGGTTTTTTGTTTTGTTTCATTTTTACATTGACTAAAGAATTAGGAGGTAATTATCCATTTTCAAATGTTAAGGTAATTGCAAGTAGAGATACTGAAAATAATTTCTCTGTTCACCGTGCCATCAATCCCCAGAACCTGTGGGACCCTCAACTGCACTGGTTCCATGTCAGATTGGGAGGTGGGCCCGTCTCTGAGTGAACAATTGCTCACTCCCCCTTTGTGTAAAGTTAAGTCATAGATTCATCGAACTGAAATAGCGATGGTCAACACCACCAAACTCGTTCTAAACATCAGTCAGAATCCGGCAGACACTCTTCCTGAACACTTCAGTAGCAATCCAGATGTGAGCCAGGGGCTCTTCTTGTTTTATTCATGTTGATTATTTAAATGTTACATTTCTAGTCTGATTAGTGTTACCTGAACCTGATCTCTGGCTCCTAACAACCCATAGTCCCAGACCCCCAAATTAGAATCCTGTCTCTGTGTGAAAGGACAAATTGAGGGCCAGTCTCATGCAGTAACAGGCATCCAAGTCTCCCTCCCACTTCCATCTATGCCCAGCTCGTTTTCAGGATGGCTGTTCTTAGGAAATGACATCAACTACCAACCTCTGCAGCAGACAGGTGAAGATTTTAAAAACCTGGCTTTTAGAGACAGATTCAACAACTTACTCTTCACCTTTATAAGCAATATAAAGGTGTAGAGTTTGCAGAGACAGTGTTTTTTCTGTTGCCCAGACTAGACTGCAATGGTGTCATGGTAGTTTACTGCGTCGAACTTCTAGACTCAAGTGATCCTTCCACCTCAGCCTCCCCTAGGACTACAGGCAAGTGCCATGCCACACCACATCCAGCTATTTTTTTTTTTTTTTTTTTTTTTTTTTTTTTTGGTAGAGACGGGTTCTCACTATGTTGCCCAAGCTGGTCTATAATTCCTGGACCCAAGCAATCCTCCTGGGCTCAGGTGACGCTTCCGCCTCAGCCTCCCGAGTAGGTGGGACTACAGGCACCCATCACCATGCTCTGCTAATTTAAAAATTTTTTTTTGTAGTGACAAGCTCTTGCTATGGTGCCCAGTCTGGTCTTGAGCTCCTCGGCTCAAGCAATCCTCCTGCCTCAGGCTTCCTAAGTGCTGGGACTACAGGCATGAGCTACCACGTCTGGCCCTGTCTGTCCTCTGCACAGGCCAAATGGGAGAGTTGAAAGGGGATGTGGTGGAAATCACCATTTCTGCATCATCTAAGTCCTCAATGGTGCTACTAATCTCAGCCACATCTCCAGGAATACGGTATTGCTTTCGATTTAACATTTTCCTGGGCAGAAGTGATTCCAATGGCTTCCATCTGGTCTTTCACAGGTAGGGATCATTGTGGGAATTTTGCCAGCTGCTGAATATGTCTATTCCAATTATGCATCTGGAACTGGCGACACACCTCTGGATGGGTTCAGGTACCCACTGGACCCACTGTGAGGCACTCCTGACCTAAAACTCCATTGATCACCCGATCCACATGCCCCTACTCTGATGGGAGGGCTACAGTGACATTTTGAGTCTCCTAGAGTGAATGCCAGTTCAAAGCCAGTGTCCAGGAGTCCCCAAAAGATCTGATTATTTTCTTTTTCCCAGTGCACAAGTCTCCTGGTAAAAGGTCTCTTTGGGAAAGACTGGAAGATAGAGGAACAGTATAAATTTTTGGTCATGTACCAGCATCCTTGCTGGAGGAGACCTGGCCTCTCCCTTATTAAAGGGATTCTGGGTTCATAAACAGGCATATGATTGTCTGTTTTTATGATCTGAGTTGTGTAAGGGAGCTATAATCCCCACTCATCCCTCCCCACCCCCTCCCCACTAATCAATACAAGAAGCTGTCCCCTCAAGCCTGCCTTAATGTTGTAAAACAGGAAGGCTCTGCTCCAACCCCCGAGCTGGCTCACAAAGATGGGAGCAGAAGACCTGACTGACTTCTCAAGGAGCCCCTACCCTCTGCCTCCAAGCTGGCTCACAGAGATGGGAATGGAAGACCCAACCGACTTCCCATGGAGCTCCTACCCCTACCCCAGAGCTCAACTGCTTGTGAAAATTGCCCACTCCCGGCCCCCTGACCCTACTCGCATATAAAAGACCCTCTCTGCTTCAAGTCAGAGCTGATACCACTTTGGTGTCAGCCCAGGTGTTTTACTTTAATAAACTTCTTTGTCTGAACAGAGTGTGAGCTTCTTACAAGTTGGACTTTTGTTTACTTGTTCTAGAAGTTTTCTGCTTACCAGACAGATCAAGTAAGAATTTGGTAGGCTTCCTGTCTTTTTCACTTCTAAGAGCACCATAGGTCTGGGCAAGTCAGACTATTCCAATAGTGCTACTATTCAGACTATGACTGCTTTGAGTCAGCTGTCTACTAGGGTACCTAGGCATACCTTGACCTTGGCAGTCGAGTGATGCCATTTGGCCCCTGTCACACCAGGATCCCAATTACTCCCATTACATTTCCATTGAATGACTGTGTCTCCCATGGTAAGTTCTTCCATACAAAGAAGATTGATCACAGGAGTCTTCAAGGATGCTGGGGCTCCCCTCACAAATTTATTTCTCATAGTCCTGATAAAAGGTATGCCTTTTGGACCCTCCCAGTGTTAGTGAGAAGCTCTTAAATGACAAATCCATTCTATCATTCCAATCTCCGAAAGTTTTTAAATTCCTTCCTCTACATGAAGCCAGGGGACATCAGGCATTTCCAGTTTCCTCACAATGGACCATCTTTTGATCCATGTCTTAGCCAAGAAACCCAACAAACTGTGAGAGCCCTTTCTAACTCCCAGACTGCAGCGTTAAATACAGAATCTCTGCTTAGTAAGCCTCTATCAATAAATTCAGTCTGAGCCGGGCTTGGTGGCCCAGCACTTTGGGAAGCCGAGGTGAGTGGACTGCCTGAACCCATGGGTTCAAGACCAACCTGGGCACTTGGCGAGACCTCATCTCTACAATAAATAGAAAATTAGCCAGGCATGGTAGCGTGCACATGTACTTCCAACTATTTGGAAGACTGAGGCGGAAGGATCGTCAGAGCCCAGCAGATCGACATCGGGGTGGCCGTGAGCATGCTACTGCATTCCAGTCTGGGAGTGAGACTCCAACTCAAATAAATAAATACATAAATTCAGTCTGATCCAACTTTATATTCTTTCCGCCATCATCCCACTCCTTTAACATCCATTCTCACACATAGTGCTGGATTTCGACTTGCATAAATTAGAAAGCACAAGTAGTTCTTTTGAAGTGTAGCACATCACCCCCTCATGAGGGACACTTCATACCTCACCTTTATTTATTCTTTTTTTTTTTTAGTCAGAGTCTCGCTCTGTCATCCAGGTTGGAGGGCAATGGCATGCTCATGGCCAGCACAACCTCAACCTGCCAGGCTCAGGAGATCCTTACACCTCAGTATTTCAAGTAGCTGGAACTACAAGTATGTGCCATCATGCCTGGTTAATTTTTCTTGAGTTATTGTAGAGACGAGGTCTCGCCAAGTTGCCCAGGCTGGTCTTGAACCCATGGGCTCAGGCAATCCTTTCACCTTGGCCTCCTAAATTGTGGGGATTATAAGCATGAGCCACAGCGCCTGGCCATACCTCACCTTTAAAAATCGATTGGTACTCATCAGACGTGGTGGCTCAACATATAATCCAGCACTTTGGGAGACAGAGGTGAGAGGATTACCTGAGCCCAAGGATTCAAGATCAGCCTGGGCAACTTGGCAAGATCTTGTCTCTACAAAAAGCCAAAAAATTACCCAGGTGCAGTGGTGTGCCTGTGGTTCCAGCTACTTGGAAGACTGAGGCAGAAGGATCACCTGAACCCAGAGGATTGAGACTGCAGTATCTGTGATTGTGCCACTGCACTCCAGCCTGAGTGAAAGAGTGAGACCCCGACTCAAAAAAAAAAATCTATTGGTACTTGAGTCTAATTATAGGCCTAGAAGGAAAAGGGGGTGATGGGATGGGTTCCAAGGAGAATCAGCCTTGTCTCTTATGTCAACAGCCCCGGGGAGGCTGTCACCATTTCCTCGGGTGATGCAAAATTAATTCTCTCAGACTGAATTGGAAAAAAAACATTTTTTAATAGGTGAGGTACCACTTTTGCCGGAGGTAGGAAGGCCAATTTTGCTGGGAATGAGGCAGCCACTTCCCCTGGGGTTGGGGACACGTCTTCCACTAACAAAAAAAGACTCATCAGAACTAAGGGACTCAGGGTTCCCAACTTTAGAATATAATGGACATTATAAAATGACCATCCAGCTTTAAAAATAGCATGATCATTGTTGAATTCCCCTGGATAACCATAACCCACTTTATTTTTCACACGCATCTTGTTATAAATGTCTACATGTAAGTCCTGTAGAAATCCTTTGTGCATATAAAGGTTATGATGCCACATATATTCTTTGGCAACCTGCCTTTTTTTCCCTCAAGATTATGTCTGTGGGTCATAGATGGATACTACAGTTGTAACTCAATCTTCTTCATGATGATACAACCTTCCATTTTATTTGAATATACTATAATTTATCTACTCATTCTCCTGTTGATGAATGTTGAGGTTCTTTACAATTTTATGTTTGTACAAACAATGCTGCTACAAAGATTCTTGTATATATCTCTTTCTCTAAGACAGAGACACTAAGTCAGTATGCTGACCACATGAGTCACAAAGAATGTAGGTGTACCAAGGAACGTATCTTTGCTGCCCTCTGATAGGCCCAGACAGGGCCTGGATTGACCAGAGTACATCCTGGGTTCACTCTATCCATAGGTTGCTTCACCTGTTTATGTTGTGAAATGACAACAAAAATAATTTCAGCAGGGATATTAAGAATGGAAACCAAGGCCAAGCACAGTGGCTCATGCCTATAATCTCAGCATTTTGGGAGGCCAAGGTGGGAGAATCGCTTGAGTCCAGGAATTCAAGACCAGCCTGAGAAACATAGCAAGACCCTGTCTCTACAAGAGATCAAAAAATTAACCAAGTGTGTCATCACACACCTATAGTTCCAGGTACTCGGGAGACTGAGGCGGGAGGATCACCTGAGCCCAGGAGGTCGAGGCTGCAGTGAACCATGATTTCACCCCTGCACGCCAGCCTGGGCAACAGAATGAGATGCTGACTCAAAAAAAATTAATAATAATAATAATAGGCATTCCCTTGGCCAGCTCCCCAGGTGGCTCACTGAACTTCCCTCCATTTCAGCAAGTGTCACATGGTCCTATAGCTGTTTAATTGTCTTTCTCCCCTGGGAGACAGTTAGTCCCTTAAGGACTGGTATTTGCACTCACAACACCTCTCACAGTCCCAGGTGCAGCAATCACAGTCAAGAGATGTTTGCTGAGATGAAATGAAATGAAATAGATTAGACTCACCTCAACCCATATGGCTAGTTCAGCTTTTTAGGAACGTCTCAGTTTCACAAAATGGTCTTGTTATTAATATAATTTATGAATGTATCCCTGGTTTCATGTATATAATTCTGCTAGGCTTATGTCATCAGTCCATTCACAGAGTAGGAGGAAGTCTCGTTGCCAGGTCCTCTGTCCCCATCTCGGTGGAAATACTGCCACTGATCACACATATTTGCACATGCTCCTGGGTGAATTGTTTCTCACGAGTGGGACCAGCACCACTCTACCCTTTTCCAGACAATAGACTGTCTGGTAGTTGTCTGAGCATCACCTAAGAGGAACGGGGGAAGCCCAGTGACCATCCGATGTGGTGGACAGCACAGAACATGCTCCCAAGTCAATGTATCTGCAAAAATATAGCACAGGCAAGGCAGCACCTGGCACTTGGTGTGAAATGTTGGATGCCTGAGAGAACAATCAAGAAGAAACTGTGGTCTGATGAACTCTTTGGAAACGCCTCGCATGTCTGCTCAAGAGTAGGAAGCAGTTGGAATAAAGTGTCTCCTTGAGTAATTGTTTTTATAGCCAAGCCATTCTTCAAAGGAAACTGTGGGGACTTGTGACAAGGAGTAGCTGAAAGGACATTTCTACTCCCTAAGGACTATCTTGCAGCCTATTTTTCAGATACTGAAATTAGAGATAGGAAATGACGCTAAAAAAATAAAATGCTAAACCAGACATGGTGCTCATGCCTGTAATCTCAGCACTTTCAGAGACTAAGGTGAGAGGATTGCCTGAGCCCAGGAGTTTGAGACCAGCCTGGGCAAATTGGCGAGACCTCACCTCTACAATAAATCAGCCATGGTGATGCATGCCTATGGTTCCAGCTACTTAGAAGGCTGAGGCAGAAGGATCGCCTGAGCCCAGTAGGCCGAAGCTGTGGTGATTGTGAGTATGATACTGCACTACAGCCTGGGTGACAAGGTGAGATTCCGACTCAAAAAAAAAAAAAATTAAAATCCTTTCTCCATGAAAATGATCAGCAGAAAGGATTCACCTTGGCTGTGAAAGTTTAGGGATTAGACTACCCCTAAGCCCCTAAGGCAAGATCAGGACTGATCAAGAACCTCCAACCATTGTCGGATCATGGTCTCTCAATCTAATTTCACCATTTGGGTTGCCAAAGCAACTGGATCGATAATTTTAAAGTCCAACTCTTAGTTGTCTTGGAAACAGAATAGCTCATTTCTGAATGGAGCTGATCAATTGCTCAGCAATCAAATTGCAGATAATGTTCTGACTAGATTGCATGCCTGGCAGTTTTTGGACATGGAGTAATTAGAATTCCAGGCAGGTTTTCCTGTCACAGAAGGTTAAGGAGACTCCACCAACACTAAGGATGGGGTTGTTACATATTTGAAATGACTCAATTTTCTATTTCCTTTGTCCCTTCCCAAACTTGCAATTGCTTTCAGTAAGGTTGCATGTTTAATTGGTTTCTCCAAACCAGTAAGATGGCTTATTGTAATCTAGAATCTAAAGGTAATTATTACAAATGCAGCATTTTAACCACTTGTCATAGGTATACAATTTCCAGAAAAGTTTTTTTTATGTTGTCTTTTGAAAACAGCGTAAATATTTTGTAAGAGGGTTTAATTTTGAGGTCTTCAACTATTTTTCCTATATAGGAGATCATTAGTGAGAATCTGAATAAAGGAAAACATGAATGAATCTGTTACAAAGCAAAATGAGAAAGAAAGAGAACCATCCGATTCTTTCTTGGATTTCATGAGCCAACGAATTTTTATCTTTGGGCCTAAAATAATTAGAGCTGGATGTCTGACACTTGAAACCAAAAGAATAATTGCTCGTGCAAGAATTCTGCGGTTCTCTGCTCCTGACTATGGCAAGCCATGGTGTAATAACCCCATAAAGTAAGCTAGCAAATTCCCTACATGTTAGTGTCAGCAAGCCATAGAAGTGGAAAATATTAATGTAACACGTATTAGTCAGAGTTCTCTAGAGAAGCAGAATAGAACATGTGTGTGCATGTGTGTGTGTAGAGTGAGAGACAGAGACAGAGGAATTGATCATAAGGAACTGGTTCATGATATAACAGAGGCGAATATGTCCGAGGACCTGCAGCCAACAAGCTGGAGATCCAGAAAATCTGAGACGTACATCTGATAGCCTGCAGGTTTGACATTTAGTAGGAGCTGATATTTGGAGTTTGAATCTGAAGACAAACAAACATCCCAGCTTAAAGGCAACCAGGCAGAAGGAATTCTCTCTCACTCCGCCTTTTAACTCCAGGCAGGCCTTCAACTGCTTGGTTGAGACCCACATTCCTTAGGCAGGGCAATCTGCTTTTCTCTGTCTCACCCAGGAACATCTTCCCAGACACGTCCAGGATAATATATGGCCAGATATCTGAACACCCATGACCCAGTCGAGTTGACATATAAAATGAGCCATTATATTGCATAACCCTGTAAATCTGTCTTCCAGATACCTGACTGCTTTGCATTGTGTTGAGGGCTGCAGAATACATTAGCACCATTGTTGAATAGGTCTAGATGCCAGGATGCCATCTCCTGCTAATGTGACCTTGACTGAGCTCTGAAGTTAGGCAGAGCCCTGATGAAGAAATAGCAGGGGCAGGGAGATTGTGTTGAGGAGAGAAAGAAAACTGAACTAACCCGGATGCTCAAGTGAACAATCTACTTCAAAACCAAAGGAGTTGTAAACATCCAGAAAATTCTATAAAGTAGTTTGCAAAAAGTCTATAAAGCAGAATGAGCTCAAGGAAGTTTCACTGGAAAATATTATACATCAGGAAAGCCAAGCTGGTAGAGGGAAAATTTTAGGATCTGGGTAGAACACAAAAAAAGATACCAGGGTAAGGGCTTTGAAGTGACATCAAGCAGAGCGGGAACGTGATCCCAAGGCATAAAACAAAACTTTAAAAAGCATTCCTCAGTTTACTCATCTATACGATGGACGTCCTACTGGCGTGTGACTTACAGGACTATGGTGAGGACTGACTGATCTTCGCTTAGAGGACTGTTATGAGGATTAAATAAACCCACTTCTATCATTCTCTCCCACTGATGTGCAGGCAATTTGCTGGTTTGTTTTAGAGCACTATCGCCCTACGTCTTACTATGGCCAGTAGCAAGTCACAGAATTCATGCATTTGCTGACATTCTTCTGGCTGCGAGGATTGAACCGTGCATGAAATTAGCAAGAACCTAACACAGAGTAGGGGCCACTGACCTCTGCATCACTATGCCCTTCCCAAAGAATATCTGCCATCCTTTGCATGGAGAAGACTCTTCAGAGAAGAGACAACCCAGAAAATATGAAGGACAAGAGCTATGAGCACAAGGAAGAGGGCTGGGGGCCCAAGGACTGAGCCTGTAGGAGAAACCTCTCCCTCGTTTCTTTCTTTCTTTCTTTTTTCTTTTTAAGTTAGAGTCTCTCTCTTCTCTTCTCTTCTCTTCTC
>NW_007257105.1:186092-205831 GCF_000164805.1 Carlito syrichta | reverse complement strand
CTCTCTCTCTCTCTCTCTCTCTCTCTCTCTCTCTCTCTCTCTCTGCAGTGGCCTAACTAATCATGGCTCACTACAGTCTCCTGTGCTCAAGTGATCCTCCCACCTCAGCTTCCCAAGTAGCTGGGATTCCAGACACGTGCCACCACACCCGGCCTTCCCCTGGTTTCTAGAGTAGTGGCAATGTTAAGATCCCAATCAGGGGGATGTCTCTCAATATTGGGCTATTGGGCTCAAAAACTTCCCTCAGCCCAATGGTCACCTCCCTTTAATGTCTAATATCCCTTCACAGCAATCATCTCATCTGACCCCTGGGAGTACTGCAGAACAAAACCAGAGGCTACTTGGAGCTGAGGCTGAGTGCAGTGCAAGGCTTCCTTAGCTCAGGCAAGTCATCAAAGGAAGTCAAGACCCAACCCCAGGTGTGTGACACCCAAGTCACACACACTTCCTACAAAACTGTCACATTACGCGATATTGATTTTGCCCTCACTTTGCTTTAGTTCACGTAGTAAATGCCAAATAAAATTTCAATGCTTAATTCGCTGCATGCACTTTTGAGCACCTGCTGTGTATGTTCTTGCTAGATATCCTGATGAGAATGAAGAACTAATATAGTTAATCAAAGGAGCACCAAGATCTCCAAGATGTCTCTCGAATTCACCTACTTCTGCAGGGTCACTGCCCTGCCCCTGTTCAGGTCATACCTCACATGCCTCGAGAGTCTCCTGAGTGACCCCATCTCCAGCTGCTTCAATTCTCTATCACTTGTACACACTCCATAACTTGTCCTTATCTTCATCTGAAACCTTGACAGCACCCCCATTATTTTGGCAGCATCTTTCAATCCTGGTTACACAGTGGAATTACCAGGGCATTAAATGTCCAGGTCCTATCCCAGAGATTGACCTGGATGGAGCTATCATGATCTCAATCAATCTCTCCCCCCCCCACTTTCCCTCTCTTTCTCCTTCCCTCCTCCTTCCTCCTTCCTTTTTTCTTCCTCTCTCCCCCTACTTTCTCTCTGTCTCTCTCTGTCTCTCTCTCTTTCACTCTCTCCTTTCTCTCCCCTCTCTCTCATTTTCTCTCTCTTTCTCTCTCTCCCTCCTCCCTCCCTTCTTCTCTCTCCATCTCCTCCCCCACTTGCTCTCTCTCTCATTCACCCTCTCCTCTCTCTCTCTCACTTTCTCTCTCTCCCTCCTTCTCTCTCCTCCCCCCACTTGCTCTCTTTCTCTCTCTCTGTCTCTTTCTCTCTCCTTTCCTCTCCCGCCCTCCTCCTCCCTCCCCCCTTCTCTCTCCTTCTCTGCCCCGACTTGCTCTCTCTGTCTTTTCCTCTCTCTGTCTGTCTCTCTGTCTCTCTGTTCCCCCCCCCACTCTCTCTCTCTCTCTTTTAATCTCCAGGTGATGTTAAAGTGCAGGCCGGATTGAAAATCCCTGAATCCCTGACCTTCCAAATGGAGCTGAACTTTCCGCACCTTGCCCTTGAGGTCCTTTGAGGTCCTTTTCAATTGAGAACCACCTGCCTTTCTTGCCTTACCACTCCCTTTTGCACCCTCACCACTATAATCCTTGTTTCATGACCGCATATTAAGATATCTGTAGTCCCTGTTGGACTGTGAGCTTATTATGCAGGGAAATGACTCTGTCATTTATCTCTGCATCTCTAGTAACCATCACAGCACCTGACCACCAAAAAGTGCTTAGTGAATGTTGGTTGAATAGCTGGATGGACAGATGGATGAACAGACAGGTAGGTGAATCAACAGATGGACACATGCTGAACTCATCGGATTAGAGTTCCATGGGGCTGCACTCCCACAACTGAATTGTCAGGACTGAAAACACAACAGTGTTCATATCGACCTGCCTGTACAATTTGTTCCAGAAAATTCTTGCCCAAGAAAATAAGGGTGTGAACTCTTGGTCCACCAATCCCGAAGTATGATAGCCTGAACTTTGATCCCAATCAGATCCCTACATTGAAGTCCACCTACTTTCAACCAGACCTCCAAACCTGGTAAGTTTCTGCCCCCCAGCTTTATCTTCTGAGATCTTACACATCGTCAAGGGGGTGTTCTTCCTATTCCAGTAGATATAAACTCAGTCTTGTTTGGTCAATAGGTGACTCCAGTGGTCTTTCAGGAGATAAGAGTCAACACTTCCGTTCTTTTCCTATCTTATAGTGTGGCTTTGGTAAATCTGTTACATTATCAAATGTCTCTAGATATAAAATGAGTCCAATAATATGGGCCACATGTCTTCCTCACAAAGTCTTTGGAAGAATAGAGTGTGCTGTAATTTTCTACAGCACCTCCTATCCAAGGATCTCAAAGCATTTTATGTCTACCAAGTGCGGATATATTACATGATGGACAGTGCTGCTTCAGAAAGCAGCAAAGGATTTCACTACTCCCAGTATTGTGCTGTCAAGCTGGGCCTTCTCTAAATGCCAGGACTCCATCACACCATGAGACAAGAGCCAGACATGGGAAGGACTGAGTGAGAATTAAGATGACTAAACTCGCTGTTAGCTTCCTAATTAAGAACTAAAAAATGCCTCCTAACTGCTGATTTCTTTATTTGACTTCATTAGAAAATCACACATGGATGGATTAATAATTACTCTTAAATTACAAGCACTTATTTATTAATGTTGCCAAACTGAGGAGTAGTATGACTGTCTGTGATATGTCAATTTAAAAATGCTGTGAAACAAACTGTTACCCTGTGTTAATTATGCTGAACCTTTCACATTTTGGATTCTAAATGACATGAATGTTTTATGGGCTTGGAACATTCTATCCTTATGCTTCACCTACTCTTCATTATCTAATAAGTTGGCAGATAGAAAACAGTTAATACTATTTTACTTTATTGTATTTTATTGATTGATTGTTTTGGGTTTTGTTGTTGTTATTGTTTTTTGTTTGTTTGTTTTGAGTTGGGATTTTACTCTGTTGCCCAGGCTGGAGTATAGGAACACAATCACGGCTCATCACAGGCTTGAACTCTTGGACTCAGGTCATTCTTCCTCCTCAGTCTCCCAAGTAACTGGGACTACAGGCACATGCCATCACACCCAGCTAATTTTTTTTTTTTCTGTCGTAGAGACAGGGTCTTAGTATGTTGCCTAGGCTGGTCTCAAATTCCTGGACTCAAGCAATCTTTCCACCTCATCTTCCCAAAGTGCTGGTATTACAGGTGTGAGCCACTTTACTGGCCAATATCATTTTCTTTTAAAAGACCATAAACCAAGCTGCATTAGACTTCAATAAAATCTGATCACAGAATCAGCATTAGATCAGCATTAGAACTCCTATGTAAGAAAAAGATTGCCATGTTGGCTCTGTTTTTGTTTTGGTTTTTTGTTTTTTGCTTTTGAGTTGGAGTCTCACTCTGTCACTCAGGCTGGAGTGCAGTGGCATGCTCACAGTCACTGCAGCCTCATCCTGCTGGGCTCAGGTGATCTTTCTGCCTCAGCCTTCCAAGTTGCTGGAACTACAGGCACATACCACCATGCCCAGTCAATTTTTTGATTTATTGTAGAGATGCGATCTCACCAAGTTGCCCAGGCTGGCCTCGAACCCGTGAGCTCAGGCAATCCTCTCACCTCTGCCTTCCAAAGTGCTGGGATTATAGGCCCGAGCCACTACTCCCAGCTCATGTTGGTTTTGGAAGTGTTTCTTTACCAACTCCTGACACCTATTTTTTTTTTTTTTTTTGGTCAGAGTTTCATTCTGTCGCCCAGGCTGGAGTACAGTGGCATGCTCACAGCCACTGCAGCCTCGACCTGCTGGGCTCAGGTGATCCCTCTGTCCTAGCCTTCCAAGTAGCTGGAACTACAGGCACATGCCTCCACAACCAACTAATTTTTTTATTTATTATAGAGTCGAGGTCTCGCCAAGTTCCCCAGAGTGGTCTGGAACCCCTGGGCTCAGACAATCCCCTCGCCTCTGCCTCCCGAAGTGCTGGAATTGCAGGTGTGAGTCACTGCACCCTGCCCCACCTAAATGTTTAAGATGCAAAGAAAAGGTTTAGAGAATTAGTGAACTAAGTCTTTAGAGAAGGACTTTACTAAACTACTAAGTGTATCCATGCATATTGAGGTGCATATCATTCAAAATATATTATTCAACAATCATATAATAGTACAGAATTTACTAGACAACATTGAAAAACATGAGAGGAATGTGAGTTTTCCTGTGAACTTGAGATAATTGCTTTAACCTTGTCAAGATTAATTGAAACTGGACTTATAATCACCAAAGAGGGTCCTGTAGGACATAATTCTGCAGTCTGTGAGACCTCTCTAATTTGTACTAATTAATTAAAACACCCACAATGAATTATAAAATTTTGTGAATTGAAGAAATAGATACTATGATGATTAAGACCCCCAAGGCAATGAACCGAGCCAAGTGTCTTTATTGTACATAGAAAAATGCCCTGCAACCGTGACCAGAATGTAACCTAGCAGCATAATACACTCCTCACTGGCAACCAAGAACATGTAATAGTTAAAGCAAATAACTGCTCACCCCGTTTTGTATTCCATTCTTGGTTTTGCTACTTATTTGCAGATCAAGTAAATCGCTCATCTATCTTCATGTCTCCAGGTCTCTCCGAAAAATTAAAGGAAACATTGTAGGATATTTAGCCAGAAAAGCAAAGATCTGGACTAGGTTAAGTAATATTAATTTAACTCAAATTTGAGGTCAATCAGAAAAGGAAGAAAGGTAAATGTCTAAGGAAGCTCAAACCTCCCGCTACCGGTCGACACATAATTTCACAAAACACTACTTGTTATTTGGATAGTCGCCAGAGACCAGCCTTTAAATTCTCATTATAAAGTCTTGTCAAGCCCGACCACACAGAGAAACGGTGATTTTTTTCCCCATCTCCATTAGCTCTTTGGCTCCCAATTTCCTTCTTCCTGTGTCTTGACAGCAGGATGATTTCAGAAGCAAATTAAGGGACAAGGGAAAAGAGCCTGTTTCTTCATCGACCTCCCTCCCAGTCTCTCTCCCCTGAGTAGACATCCCACTCTTGATACCAACTTGTTGCAGAAAGAGTGAGCTAGACCCTGGAGAATTTCCACCCCCAAAGCCGCCTCTGCCCCCCAACCCACCCGCCTACAAATGCCAGGAAACTCCATTGCATTTGGACATGACATGAAAACACACTGTCAGAAAGCATTCATGTCTGTTTTTGGTTTTTCTTTCTTCATCTCTATTAAGGGAGTATTATCAATTAAAACAAAAACAGAAAAATTCTCTTTGCCCCCCTCCAGAGTATTTATTTTTCACTGCCAAAGAGTTCAAACCCAAACGTGGCAATGAGCCCAAGACAGCTCAGCTGTTGAGAACTACATGCAGATCTTACCAAAGGTGACTCCACATGTCTGCTCTCAGCATCCCTTTCAGCAAATGAGAGCAACTGAGCACTCATTTACAAATTAGCTCCCTTGCAGCTGATACATTGTTGCTAAGAGTTAATGCTTTCGTTATCTTTCATTATTTACAGCCAATTATTAATATCCCATGTTTTTTTCTGAAGTGATTTTAATCTTCTTATTCAACTTGCTCTAAATTCAACCACTTTGCAGTCATAAACCTGCTCCCCTAATTAACTGTTCATGGGGAGCCCACACTACCCTGCAAGGAAGCGATTACTAATGTAAAGTGTTCAATGGCCCCAGCTGGGGGCCAGCATGCCAGCAGGCTCTGCTCATAGTTCCATCAATTCCTTCATAATTAGGTGCTTGGGTTCTCATAATTCAGTAGCAATGCCTTCTAACTGGTACCTTAAAATCTGTCCAATAAATATTTACATGTCCCAAACAGGATCCCTTGATGTCATGGCCAGAACTACAATCGTCAACACTAGAAATGTACTTATTAAATTAAACAGTCCTTATTGACATGCTTGCCAAGAAACCATCAAGGCGCAGGGCACTGAGGATTAAAGGATAGAGAAGGTACTGTCACAGATCTCCAAATCTCACAGCCAAGCAGAGAAAGTGCCACAGGAAAGTTATTCCCAATCAGAGATTAAATTAAGAGTTCTGTGCACACAATAATATCACCAACCATTACAAGATTAATTTCCAAGTAAGTAGATTCAACAGCTCAGAGGTCATCTTGGTTGACAACGAGCTGGGAAGACTTTAGAATTTTTAAGATGCTTGTGCTAAACCTTGATGAAAGTGTGGACTTGAGTGGTTACAGATGGGGTGAATGCAAGTCACATGATCAACTCAGGGCATTCCTTATACAGAATGATTTTATTTCAAAACTTGCAACAGGTAGGTTTTATATCTTGATTCCCCCCCCACAAAGAAAACAGGTATAGAGAAATCACACAACTAATCAGCAGCAGAGTCACAGTTTGGACACACTCTGAGTCCTAAACCAGTCCTTCCACACTGCTGTAAAATGTCCCCATCCAGTGTCAGGTGGAGGAAGCTGAGTGAGAAGAAATCAGAAGACCAGACACTTTCAACCAGGGGGTGTCCCGCCTGTCGGCTTCCCTGGGCCGCATCAAGTAGAAAGGAATTGTCTTGGGCCACACATAAATTATATAATATATGTAGTGTATGTACATAATAAGACTTCTTTTATATATTTTTATTATAAAGTTTAGGAAAATAAGAGCAATACAAAATGAGTGGGAAATTTGACCTTGTTTTTGTAAAACTAATCTACCCATATCTGGTTCTATGGAAGTGGTCACCATTCTCCGTGAGTTCTCAAGGAGCTTGTCAGAAATATTTGTTTGAATTTTGCTCTTTGTGTACTTCATCATTGAAAACGACTGCTCACACATGTATGTGCTGCCAAAAAGCAATGTCAGGAATAAGATGTGATTGTGAACTTCAAAAACTACATATAGGTCTCGGAGAAATTAAACACTGAAAACCACATAATGTAAAAGACTTTGTGGGGCCGCACAACCAGCTGTCTTGGACCACATGCGGCGTGCTGGCTGTAAACAGACCAGTCTGCCTGAAAGAAAGGACCCAAGAAGTTGAACTGACCCTGAATCGTACCCCACATTTTTAAAGTACAAAAATTTTTTTAAAAAAGAAGTAGAACCGAGAGAAAGAAGGATACAAAGGTGGATTTTGGGGGGCTCTGAATGCCAGGCTCTAAATGCCAGTCACTGAGTAGCTTTAGAAAACTCTCTCTGGTTGTCGGGTCAAAATTCACTAGGCGAGAAGACTGGAAATAGGGAGACAACTAATTCAACAGACATTGTGATAGTCCATGTACAAAGGGACCCAGCTTGCATGGAGCAGCAGCCATGAACACAGACAATAGACACGGCTGTGAGGGATCCCACAAAGAGTGAGCCATGGGCACTGACGATCGGCAGAGGCAGCCAGCTTCTCTGTGTCTGTTTCTCCTCCAGGACACACAGCTAAACTGTGCTTTCCAAACTCCTTGTAGTCACCTTGGCCAGGTGCCCAGGTCCCAGACAAAGGAATCTGAGATTGAGTGAGTGGCCAGGGCCACCGCCAATCTTATCCCCAAACCTCCCGCACCTCATCTTCTGTGCTCTCTTCTGTCGGCAAACACAGAGCCTCCGAGAAGACACAGGGAAGAAGAAGCATGGGCCCCTGCTCTAGTTCCCCAGAAAGTCAGCTACTGACCAGGGACACTTATTTGGGACTTCATATAACTGAGAAATGTACTGCTCTCAGCAGCGATTGTCCATGTTTTTGTTTTTGTTTTTGTTTTTGTTTTTAATCTAGTAACAGTATCCTAACTAACACAACAATAGATAGATGTGGAAATGAAATTAGGCTAGAAAAGTAATTCTAATGATTTGCACCTCAGTGTGAGAATGACTCTTTTATTTTTATTTTTTTATTTTTTGGCCAGAGTCTCACTCTGTCACCCATACTAAAGTTCAGTGGCATGATCACAGCTCACCACAGCCTCAACTTCTTGGGCTCAAGCGATCCTCCAATCTCAGCCTCCCGAGTAGCTGGGGCTACAGGCATGTGCCACCACACCTAGTTAATTTTCAGATTTTTTTTTTTTTGGTAGAGATGAGGTCTTCTTATGTTGTCTAGACTGGTCTCAAACTCCTGGGCTCAAACGATCCTCCTGCCTCAGCCTCCCAAAGTGCTGGGATTACAGGCATGAGCCACAGCACTCAGCCATGGAATGACCATTTTTAACAGGGAGTCTGTAAAAGGCAAATAAATAAATGGGAGCATTAATTAATTCCCGTGCAAAAGAGAAGGCGGTAGGGGAGCAGCAAAACTCATACCATAAGGAAGACAGAGCAGGGCTAGACATAAATATTTAGCAGCTGCCATAAAGGATAATGGCTTATGTCCTTGGAGCCGTTGAGTGCCCAAGAATGTGTAGAGAAGAGGAGGCCATGACAGAGAGCATTCCAGGGACAGGGGTGACGAGAGAACCAGTGAAGTAAGAGCTGAGTCAGGAGAGCTTTAAGAAGAAGGTCGTGGAGAGCTGGGTGGGGCAGGGGGACACGAGGTCCTGAGACAATACAGGCAAGACTTGGCTTTGTACAAGGACTGAATCACCAAATTCTGGGGTCACCACACCCCAGACCTTTGCACAACAAACACAGATGCTTTCTTTATACACGAATCTGACCGAGGACCCCTCCAAGCGTCATTCTTGGGTCAGAAGTGGGAGGGAGAGAGGGGAGGAGACCCCCTGACATGATATGCAGTGGAGGTGAGCATGGAGCTTACCTTAGTCATCAGCTCCTCCATGATCGTACTAGTGAACCTCAGGAGAGGGCTTGGCAGGGCCCTGGCATCACACATCTGGACGAGATCATGGCATCTGTTCAATACAGGACCTATGGAGGTGTATAGTACTTGACCATGGGGAGGAACACATTGAGTGTGTCTTTGCTACGTTTTTGCCTTTTGGAATATATGATGCAAAATTCTAGTAATAACAGGAGTTGCTTCTCTTACCACAAGAGCTCACAAAGAAAGTGAACTACACTGGATTTGGTAGCTAGGTGTCACTAAAGAATGCACACTGCAAAAGAGTGGGAAGGAGGGAGGCCATGGGGAAGAGTGAGATACCCCAAAGCTGACGCATATATAAGCACCGATGTAGACAGACTGAATACTTGTGTGTGTGCAAATACAGAAGGACACATGCAAAGTTGCTGGCATGAGATAAACATCGGGGAGAAAGAAACAAAGGCGAAAAAAAACAAAAACAAAAAATGGTTGCATCAAAAAGGCATCTGTGGGCCAGGCACAGTGGCTCACACCCGTAATCCCAGCACTTTGGGAGGCTGAGGCAAGAGGATTGCTTGAGCCCAGGAATTTGAAAACAGCCTGAATAACATAGGGAGAACTCATTTCTAAAATATATATATATGTTGGACTTGGTGGCGTGGCCTGTAGTTCCAGCTACTGGGAAGGCTGAGGCAAGAGGATTGCCTGAGCCCAAGGGGTCAAAACTGTGGTGAGCCATGATCATGCTACTGCACTCCAGCCTGGGCAACAGAGTGAGACCTTGACTCAAAAAATAAGGCATCTATGATATTGCTGCATGTATGCACTTAAGAATAATTATATTTGCATAAACATTGATAAAGTGAAATTAAATTGAAATGGGAGGTAGTGATTATACAGCACTCACTACCAATGTTTCCACCTAAAGGAAAGGGTTGAATGTTAATTACCAGGGAAGACTGGGTACATTGAAAGTTTTAGCAATTAGTTCATGGACCAGAAATATTTTTATATCAATTTTAATGAATAGCATGAAGAACGCAGGCTTAATATGAATATGACTAATTTTCACTTGAAGAAAAGAGCCAACAAAAATTGTAATTCATTTTTCCCCCACTATCTTATTTGTTGTATCATTTAGATTAAACTAGTTTCACAAATTTAAGGCTCTTACGTTTGGACTCTATCAGTTATTGGGCAAAGTACTTTTAAGTTAGAGGTTGTTACTCAACACCACTAATCTGAAAAAGGGGTCACTGGTTTCCATACATTTTACAGATAAGCATACAGAAGGCATTCGATAATTTATCTGGGGTTCTTCAGAGTATCTTTGCCATATGCTTTGCAGCATCCACTGCACATTCTTGAAATTAAGGAGTTTCTCCAATTCTGAGCCCTCAAGCAATGCTTTCTGCTACTACTATAATTGTAAATAAGGCCAGGCATGACGGTTCACACCTATAATCCCAGCACTTTGGGAGGCTGAGGTGGGAGGATCGCTTGAGCCTAGAAGTTCAAGACCAGCCTAGATAACATGGCAAGACCTCATCTCTACAAAATAAAAAAAAATAAAAAAAATTCGCCAGACATGGTGGCCCACGTCTGTAACACCAGACCCTTGGGAAGCTGAGGTAGAAGGATCGCCTGAGTCCAAGAGGTCAAGGCTGCAGTGAGCCACAGTTGTACCACTGCCCTCCAGCCAGGGTGACAGAGTGAGTCTCCAAGTCAAAAATAAATAAATAAATATAAATAAAAGATGAGGAAAGGCAAATGGAGATGCCTTTGAAACTGACCCCAATATACTGTTATGGAAAGAAGCTCCCAGAAGGTCTTCAAGCCAAAAGAGTTATTCAAGCACATGCAAGTGCCACTTGACCTGGGTAACTTTGCTTTTTTTTTTTGATGTCAGAGTCTCACTCTGTCACCCAGGCAGTAGTGCCGTGGCACTCTCACGGTCACCGCAACCTTGACCTGCTGGGCTCAGGTGCTCCTTCCGCCTCCAAGTAGCGGGAAATACAGGTATGTGCCACTATGCCTGGCTAATTTTTTTTATTTATCGTAGAGACAAGGTCTTGCCATGTTGCTCAGGCTGGTCTTGAACCCATGGGCTCAGGTAATCCTCTCGCCTCCATCTCCCAAAGTGCTGGGATTATGGGCATGAGTCACTGCGCCTGGCTACCTGGGTAACTTTGCTATGATTCTTGCTGAGAGGGAGAAGAAGTAATATCTTTCCCTGGCCTATCCCACGGTTCACAGCTAACACCCCTCTACAAAAGACAGATTAGCCAAAGAAAAGCATAACAAATGTATTTAATAAAAGTTGTATATGATATAGAATCCTTCAGAAACAAAGGCTGGAAGAAACAGGGAAAAACTATATTTGGACAGAAGGTCAGGCAGACATTTGGAGGACAGCAGGATAGAGAGCCATTGTATTAACATGTATGCAGGCTGAGGACAACACTGACCGCCTCATAGATTTGCCACACCTTGCACTGGGGTTAGATTTGCCACACCTTGTTAATGTCTTCAGCCCCCTGACTGGGAAGCACTGCGGGTAAGAAACTCCAAGAACTTGGTAAGGCCCATGTGTTCAGACTCTTCCTGGCCTCCTGGTACAGGGCAGGACACCTCTGAGATGAGGGTCTAATGACCAACTTTTGGGGAAGGCGGGTTAGTGAAGTCACTTATGGCCTGCTTCCAGGGAGAAAGGTAGAAGAAGAAGAAGAAGAAGAAGAAGAGAGAGACCGTCCTGCTGCTGTGGTTTTCTCCATTTCCTTAGCTTAAAATACTCAGGATGCCAAGTCACCATATTTGGGGGTAGCGTGTTCTGCAACTCACCACTGCCCTCACATCTCACAAAAAGCCATCAACAACTAGTTTCCAGTTGCTTACTTATATGTAGGCCTCAGGACATCAGAGCTAGAAGCACTGAGAGAGAGCCTGTAAGGGAAGCCCCTTCCATTTCCAGGTTCTCACTCTGTCTCATGCAAACCTTTTCATCACTTCCCACCCCCACCCCAGGGTCAAGAGCTAGATGTAAGACTGGTCCCCAACCCAGCACAGTGGCTCATGTTTGTAATTCCAGGGCTTTGGGAGGCTGAGGCGGGAGGATCACTTGAGCCCAGGAGTTTGAGACCAGCCTGGGCAATAAGGAAGACCTCGTCTCTACAATAACAACAGCAACAAAAATAAAACAAATTAGCCAGGTGTGGTGGCACATGCCTGTAGTCCCAGCTACTCAGGAGACTGAGGCAGGAGAATTACCTGAGCCCAGGAGGTCGAGGCTGAGGAGAATCATGATCGTGCCACTGCACTCCAGCCTGGCAATGCAGTGAGACCCCGACACAAAGAAAAATAAATTACCAAGACTCCCATTTTTGAGAATACATTTGCACTTTGCTATTTGAAACAGCATCTACATATAGTTGAAAAATAAAATTGCCAGTCTGTGGGAGCCATTGTATTAACATGTATGCAGGCTGAGGACAACACTGACTGCCTCATGGATTTGCCACACCTTGCTAAGGTCTTCAGCCCCCTGACTGGGAAGCACTGCCCAGAGATCTTTGACTTGATTGGGTGATGCTTGTCCTCAGAAAGCCAATTCTTCCCATAGTTCCTCATTTAATGGAAAGGGATGCTAGATGCCACTGCAGTTAAAGGAGCCATGCAGCCCAACTGTCTGCTGTAGGCCTGTAAATTACACATGTACAAATTCCTTACCCACCTTCATGGCACAACTCAGTTCTGATAGAGAATTTAGAAAGCAATTGCTCAAAGGGCAGAACTCGTGTTTTGTTGTTTGCTAGTTTTCCCTTCTGAAAAGCCTCATTAAGCACAAGGGGCTGAGCAGTCGCTGGAAAATAAAATAAAATAAAATAAAAAGGAAGCAACCCTGCCTGCCCAAATCCAGGCGTTCAAATGAGATTGCATACAAATTGCCAGGGTCTCTCTTCTTCCAGCCTGGCAGCTATTATTCCAACTTCTATGTGACTCGCATGCAAACAACAGAAGAGAACTCAGAGACAAAGCACCGCCCTGGGGAAGGCAGGAGGCCCAAGCGCGTGCTGCCTCTCAAGTATCTTCCACATGCCGCTGTCCGTTGTCCCGGCGGCTTTTATGAAATGGGGAAAAAAGCCATCAGTTGTCATAGAAACAATAGCAATCTGTGCCACCTTTTTGCAAGCAGAGGAGAGGCTAGCTGCTGCTGTCCGGTCATTGTCAAGGACCCAGATTGAGAAACACCAGCTAGCTTAAAAGGAAGCCCTCAATTTTTCCACCAAACATGCAAATCTACACCCTTCAAGGGGACTGTCAAATATTTACTTGAGTTTAAGTGTTCATTAAAATACAACCGGAGGCTGGATACAGAGGCTCACATCTATAATCCCAGCACTTTAGGAGGCTGAGGCAGAAGGATTGCTTGAGCCCAGGATTTTGAGACCAGCCTGGGCAACATAGTGAAACCTCATCTCCACAAAAAAAAAAATTAAAAATTAAAAAATCAGCCAAGAGTGGTGGCACACACCTGTAGTCCCAGCTACTTGGGAGGCTGAGGCAGAAGGATTGCTTGATCCCAGGAGCTGTGGTGAGCCATGATCATGCCACTGCACTTCAGAATGGGCAACAGAGGGAGACTCGGGATCAAAAAATAAACAAAGAAAAAACTACTAGATGTGGCAACACTTGAAGGTTGGTTACTATATCCCTGATTTCCCTCCCCAAAGTCTAATGGGCAACTGTGACCTTTATCCACCAGGGTCATCCCTTGATAGCAGGAAGGTGTCAGCCCTCAGCCCAGCTGGGTCTGTTTGCATCAGAAAAAGCTGCAGTTACCTCCACAAAACTGTAATTAAGCAGTGATTACCATCAGCACTGGGCAGAGAAACGTCCCCAGGGTGAGGCCAAGTAGCCTGATCTCACTGCCAGGTGGTGCGGCTTTAAGGCCGCTTTCAGACGCTGCAGAATGGTCTCCCTTGTAAATCAGTCAGGCCCAAGCTTCACCCGCAGGCTCTGAGAGACTGGCAGTCCCTGATGACTCACCAACACAGAAGGGGCCAGCCTGAGAGACACAGAGGACCTTAGATATATTAAGCCTGTATAAAAATGCAGGTCCCATGGGCTCACAGGGAAGAAAAACTTCCTGTTAGACCCCTCTGGGGGAGTCCCGCCAGTCCTGATGCTGTTTCTATTAGTCACTGCTAAGACTGAGAGTATCTAGGGTTGTATTTTCTGTTTTGTTTTGTTTGAATCAGAGTCTCACTTTGTCACCCAGACTGGAGTGCAGTGGCACAATCATGGCTCACTGCAGCCTCAGTCTTCTGGACTCAGGCGATCCTCCTGCCTCAGACTCTCAAGTAGTGGGACTATGGGTGCATGCCACCATGTCTGGTTAATTTTTTAATTTTCTAATTTTTTTGTGGAGATGAGATCTCACTATGATGCCTAGGCTGGTCTTGAATTCCTGGGCTCAAGTGATCCTCCCACCTCAGCCTCCCAAAGTGCGAGATTATAGGTGTGGGCCACCATGCCTGGCCTAAAGGATTGTAGATATACACCAGTGAGCAGGATTGGAGGCTTAGAGTTTAGTGGTAAAGCCACGGGTGGTACTGGGCACTGGGTCTGTCATCAGGCAGGAGGTCAAACCGAATGAGGGCAGAAGAAATCAGAAAGCAGAGGGAGGAAGAGGAGGTAGGGCACACATGGGCAAAGATGAGGCTTCTGCAGGATAGAAATCCAGAGAACCCCAGAGAAGCAAGAGGATTGGTTGGAGGCTGGATCCTGAGACCTGATCCAAGTTCACACGACGCTTCCCACGGGCAACTGCTAGGACAGAAACAGACTGTACATCAGCTCGGGAGGATTAGGCTTGACTGCATGAGACAGAAAAGCCAAAGCCAGAAGGTGACAGAACAGGGCTGCTGTGGGAGTTTCTGCTAGTAGCCCACTATGGCTGATATCCTTGCAGCCCTCACAACCACATCCCAAGCAGCAGGATAAACAAAGAAGGGTACACTCTTTCTTTTTCTGTCGTTCTTTTTTTAGAGAGAGGGTCTTGCTGTGTTGCCCAGGCTGAGATACAGTGGCTATTCATAGGCACGATCTTGCTATAGATCAGCACGGGCATTTTGACCTGCTCCATTTCTAACCTGGGCTGGTTCACCCTCCTTAGGCAACTGGTGGTCTCCCACTCCTGAGAGGTCACCCTATTGATGCCCAACTTAGTGTGGACACCTGATGGGCATACACACTGCGGCCCAGAACTCCTGGGCCCAAGCAATCCTCCTGCCTCAGCCTCCCAAGTAGCTGGGCTACAGGCACGCGCCACTACTCCTAGCAATGCTCATCTCTTTCATCTAAGGTTTGCCAGAAGTGCCAACCAACCCTTCCACACAAAACTCATTAGCCAAAACCTATTTCTATGGCCACACCTGGCTGCAAGGGTTGTAGAGAATGTGGTCTTGTGGCTGAATCCACTGCTGCTCTGATCAATTGCCATTACTGAGTGAAAGAGGTACGCAACACATCTAGGTGAGTGGGGGTCTCTGATGTCCAGGGTGTTTCTTCCTAGGCTTTGTCCAATGAGCCTCTAAGACCATGCCAGTCGGCCGGGCTCGGTGGCTCAGCCTGTAATCCCAGAGCTTTGGGAGGCCGAGGTGAGTAGATTGCCTGAGCCCATGGGTTCGAGACCCGCCTGGGCAATTTGGTGAGACCTCATCTCTACAATAAATCAAAAATTAGCCGGGCGTGGTAGCGCACACCTGTCGTTCCAGCTACTTGGAAGGCTGAGACGGAAGGATCGCCGGAGCCCAGCAGGTCGAGGCTGCGGTGGCCGGGAGCGGCTGCTGCATTCCAGTCTGGGCGACAGAGTGAGACTTCAACTCAAAAAAAAAAAACAAAAAACATGTCAGTCATGGTCTAATATTCTACAGCAAGAGGTCTTTGCATGGTTCCTTATCCCCAGGATAAAGCCCCTCTTCCCTGAGCCGTGGAGGGCGATGCTGGCACCCCAAATGCAAAGGAGGGTGTGGGGGTGGAAGCCACAGAAAGACCCCAACATCAGAAGACTCTCTGGGGGTAAAGCCCCCTTGAGCTGTCACCACCCAGGGATGGAGGTGGTGCCAGGACAGCTCCTGGCTTGGATGCCCCTGAGTCACACTGCAGTTGCCAAGGACACAGAGGTCATGGCCACAGCTTCACAAGTAACAGGATCCATTCACTGAACCAGCATTTCCTCTCTGCAGACGCTGTCCTGGGTGTGAGACATTGGGACACTGAGGAACACCCCATCCTCTGGAGATGTTTCCTGCGTTGCAGGTGACACCATGCATAAATTACAGATTAAGAGACAGGGCAGCCATGGTGGCTCAAGCCTGTAATCCCAACACTTTGGGAGGCGGAGGTGAGAGGATCACCTGATCCCGGGAGGTTGGAGGCTGCAGTGGCCATGAGCATGCCACTGCTCTCCAACCTGAGTGACAGAGTGAGACCGTATCTCAAAAATAAAATAAATAATAACTAATATGGAAGCAAAGGAGGGTCAAATTCTGCTGGGTGCTGAAAAACAAGTAGCAGTCAAACTAGTCAAGGGAACAGGAAAAGCATTTTATGCAGGGGGAACAGCACAGACCCAGACAAGAACATGAACTGGTACACATTCAAAGGAGAATGCTGGAGTTTCAGGCCAGTTGGAGCATATGGTAAAAGCAGAGAGTGGGACTCAATCTTGAAAAGCAGCAGCAGTTAGCAGTGGCACGATACCTATGATGGGCTACCTTCTGTCCCAAGTGCTTTAGATATATTAACGCATTTCATCCTCATGACAACTCTATGAATAAATATCACCTTTTTACAGATAAGGAAACTGAGGCCTGGAGAGCGAGTTCACACAGCCAGTGTGTGACAGAGTCAGTGTTTGAAGGCAGGCAGTCTGACTCCAGGGTCTGGGGGCTTCACCACTACACAAAACAGTATCTTACTAGTCTGGGGAAGTGTGACGAAAACTTGGAATCATAACTTTACTCCAAAGGCAGCCAGGAGTCTTTGAAGGATCTTAAACTGAACTGTGATAAGGACAAATCGTTGTCCTAAATCTTTTCTAAAGAAGTCTCTTTGGCCCAGTGTAGAGACTCATACCTGTAATCCCAGCACCTTGGGAAGGTGAGGCAGAAGGATTGCTAGAGTCCTGGAGTTCAAGACCAGCCTGGGCAGCATAGCAAGGCCTTGTCTCTACAAAAAAAAGAAAGTTTTTAATTAGCTGGGCATGGTGATATGCACCAGTAGTCCCAGCTACTTGGGAGACTGAGGCGCTTGAGCCCAGGGATTGGAGGCTGTGGTGAGCTGTGATTGTGCCACTGTATTCCAGCCTGGGCAACACAGCGAGACCTCAACTCAAAAAAAATAAAATAAAATTTCTCTGTAGGTGTGTGGAGTCAAAACCATGACTGCTGGGACCAGAAGACACCGACCTCTTTGGGTAAAGTCCATGCTAGAAAGAGGCCCCTGGGTGTGCCTCCATGATGAAGTCCAGTTGTGTATGACAGGGGAGACAGGCAGCTGGAGCCCTGCCTCCAAGGTCTGAGTTAATTTATCAAGAAAATCCAGAAGTAGGCACCCAGAGCAACAACCAGCAGCCAGGAGCAAGACTGCTCATGCAGGCGTGAGACAGGTGAGAGAAAGTAATAGAACATTCCCAAAGGCCTGTGAGTCCTCAGCAGGGAAAGGAGTCAGGAGCCCAGGCCCTGTGGGAACAAGACCAGGAATCAGCTACCAGAGCAGGGAGCAAGCAGAGCTTGGACACAAGGAGCGAGGCAAGAACCTGGTTCTCAGGCCACATCTCAGAGTCTTATGAAATGAAAGGGAAACCCGCAGAGGCCGACTTTGTGCAGCAACATCCAAGTTCCCAGCTTCAAGCTCCCACTGTCCTAATGCTCTGGATGAGGACTTGGGCCAGGCTGACGTATCAGCTTGGGAGGGGTCTCAGTGACCTTGGCTGGGCTGTAGGAGAAAGCAGCCGACAGCACCTCGCCCTGAATCCTCAGCACCGGCTAGTCCTGAGCCAGCCCAGCGCCCCAAACTCAAATGTTTTTGGCCACAGGAACTTGCACACAAGTGAAGCACCATGATTCAAGTAGATTCTAAAAGTAATCTCGCCAGACATGGTGACTCAAACCTGTAACCCAAGCACTTTGGGAGGCTGAGACAGGAAGATTGTTTGAGCCCAGGAGTTCAAGACCAGCCTGGGCAACATAGTGAGACCTCACCTCTACAACAACAACAACAACAAAAATTTCAAAAAATTAACCAGGGAGGGGAAGGGAGGAAGGGGACAGGAAGGAAGGAAAGAAACAATAGTATCCCAGTGTGAACTGTGTATTCCTGAAATTATTAAATACACCTCTCTCACATCTATAGGCACTCACACCTATAGGCACTCGTTTTCTGGTACAGATCTCCACACAATCCCCTCAAGAGTAGGGATTGCTCTGAACATTCATGTTAGGTTAAAATATATATGTATCCTAGCAGAGCCTCCAAAATGTTAGGTGAGAACTGCCGGGAGGAGGTGCGATCCAGGGCTGCGTGAAGACGCAAAGAAGTGCCCAGAAGTTAGATTAGAAAATATAGTTTATTAAGAAAGTAAATTAGAGAGAGAGGAGATTCACTTCCCCAAGGTAAGGGAGGGGGCCAAAGCTTAGGAAACATGGCAGCCACAGCTCAAAGAGCACATGGCCAGACCAAAGTTTAGCCAGGCAAGGCCAAATGGCTGCTGGAGGTTGAATGTTTTTAAACATTTCCCTTGACAGGGGAAGGTCATTAAGGTGATTGGGTAGTGGTCTGCTTCCTGTCACCATGGAGGGCAGGTACAGGCAGGTACTGACTCAGGTGATGGATGGCAGGCAGCTGCGTGGGTTAGTCACATGACTGCCGCCATGGTGATGGGGCCTGGGTCATGGAGGTCATGAGGCCCATTAGCTTAACTCATTTACAAAACTAGCTGTGGAAGGGGTTGTAAAGCAATGATCAATAGCTACCTCTGAGAAACTGGTTCTGTGTTTGGCTGTTGATCAGAGGGTAAAGTGACCTGCCTAGAGAAACGTGACAACCAGGCAATGTTAAAATGGCTGCTCTTAGCTATACTGACTCCACGTTATGTCCTTTCAATTTAAAAAAAAAATGGAGAATATGGAAAAGGAAGCCTATTGTGAAATATGCTTTTTGGAAGATGCGCCCTTTAACTTATGACGGGATGAAACTGCACCGCACTGCAGACAGCTTTTTTGGCTGCCTCACAGCGCACCCATGGGCACCCGAGCAACGGACCCCCTATGCTGATTCTTTCCAGGACTGGATGTCTCTCTTTGTGATACAGAGACCAGCTAATATCCTTCCATATTGCCACAGCCCTTAGAGAAGGGCATGGCAAGGGTTCCAGCGCTCCTGCACATTCATGAGAGTCCCCTAGTCTCTTGTGCACTCCCAGTAAGTAGCTTCAGGGGATCCTTGACTTCCCTGCAGACTACTTCCAAAGATGTAATCCCTATTTACTCCCTTTCTTTGAACTTTATAGTACCAATATAATCGTAAATCTTGTGATTTGCATAACTTTTGCAATGCAAGTTGTCTTAGGCCTCGGAAACTTCCTTTCCTCTAAATGTCACTATCTAAATGTAAGATAGGGCTGTAGCTTAAGCTCTGTACAATGCTCTGCTGGTCAGGTGGCTAATGTGTAGGTGTCCACAACTCTGGACTACAAAAGTGGACTGCGAGGCCTGAACGGGGAACAGAACCATTTTAGAAAGACCTGGAGTCCGGCTCTGCTCCCTGGATTCTAACTCGGAAATAAACTTCTTTCTGGCCGTTGCCTGCCCCCTGATTTTTTCGGTATCAGGGGAGAGCAGCCCAGCATTACTCAGACCATAACACGAGGGGGGGGAGGGTAGCTGAGACACGTCTGAGGCACCCAAGGCGCCTGCGGCTCCCCCCCCCCCCCCCCCCCCCC